>NW_025110014.1:476728-503314 GCF_011392965.1 Frieseomelitta varia | reverse complement strand
CGGTATAATACCTAAACCTACAATATTTCGGTTTCAGTTTACCGGTATAATACCTAAACCTCAAAATATTTCGGTTTTCAGTCTCTGATTAAAACATACATATTGTTAGTGTATGTTTTCCTTAATTGTAGCAAACATTTGACATTTTTCGCATAACGTATTTTAATGCATTCACTAGATACTACAAGCTATGAATATAAATGAAAAATATAGTGTCTGTTATTTCTTGTCCTTCGTGTCACTCTGTGCGACGTGCCATAATACGAATACTTCATATTTTAAATTACTTTTGTCAAATTTCTTTCCAAAATAGTATCGATATTTAATTATTAAAGTATCGGCATTGTCACTCATCATTTAACCATCAAAAACCAATTACGAATACAACAACTGATCAATAAACTGAGGTTAATATTAACCGTCAGGAAGTAAATAAGAAATAAACAACAAATAACCACGTGATCGTATATCATCGTTTGTACCGTACCGGAACAAGTTTTACCGTTTCTGAACTTTAGAAATGCCGTAAAAGATTAACTGCTCGCGGAACAGTCGCCTTCGCCGGAAGACAGAGTCGCAGAGCATTTATTGCAGCAATAAAGGCTTGTTTATACGCAAAAGCGTAAAGCTCGCGGCACAATGATTTACCCAACGATTCGAACGGATTTACAGTCGATACCGTGCATAATCCAGCCCTCGCACGCGATCGAGCTTCGCTATCCATGGCTCCCAATTCCGAGGCTCGTTTGTCACAGCCCACGTGCTCGCTCGCTTTTGCAGGTACCGACGATTTCGCGTGCCGGTTATGCACGTGCAGGAACCACACCCGTCTCGATCATCAATCTTGCGTTACTGATCGTCTCGAATCCGTAATCTCACGAACAAGAAGTCAAAGCAGCATTGCAAATTTGCATCTTAGCAAACTGTATTTGTTTCTCCGCACGTTTGGTCAAACTTGCGCAAACTAATCTATTTCTTTCATACGAAAATTTTTACTACTCGTTTGACTTCTGCAATTTACAAAATTTTATAAAATTTCAAGAAATCGAAGCATCTGACGCAACGTAACGATGCTTGTAACGATTCTTCAGGAGAAAATACTATCAGAATAAAAGAGATATGGAAAATAAGATCTGAAAATACAAGAAACAGATCGTGAGAACAATTTACAGATTATTTGTGCAAATTCGAATCCTTGTGAACGCAACTAAGGGAACGGAAGATCGTTTCACTCGCTAAACATTGCAACTGCCGTGCGTGGATATTTCAGACATGTGTTTCTATTATTTCTGTATGCATCCTATCTATTTCTATACTTTTTTGTAAATGCACGAATATCCTACGCTGCTCCCTGTCGATAAAATCATCGAAACGGGATTTTAGCTCGTGATGACTTTCTCGCGAGTCGAAGACAGGAATATATATACGAAAAGTCAGTACGTTGCACGAATCTGCATTACGCACGATTTCTCGATATTATTAATACAGCCGGCAGAATGTTCCACTGACGATTATGATCCAGAGTAATAACGCGTCAATTTACCGTGTCGTAAATTTATTACAGTTTCAAAACTAGCGGCGTATTAGCAAGTCAAATCGCTTTAGACAGTCATTGTTGGCGAGTGGATTTCAGCCTTCTCTACCGGTAAATGTACGTAAATATTTTCAAACAGTTTCTGAAATAGCTTCCCCCCCTTTCAGAATAAATATAACGTGTTACGTGTTACGCGGACGACTCGCAAATACGACTCGCGAGTTGGGAAACGTAACGCACCCTTAATAGACCGTGACGAGATGCGGGGTAAAGACCGTCGATTACCTTGAAAACCTTAAGTGTTGCTGCGTGGAAGATAAAGCGAAGTGTTTTCGTTAAACGCGAGGAGAACAATTTTCTCGAGATATTCCGATATTCGGCGAAAGAAATACGAATCAAAACGTAAAATTTTGAGATCGTTTATTCTCAATTTGCCGGCAAAAAAAAGAAAGAACTGAACAAATTTTAGAATCGTTTAAATTTAACGTCACAATTAGACAGCAGGTTTTTTGAAAATTTTCTCCTGCAAAGATACAACCAACGGTCCCACTAGTCAACAAAGAACTCAATCATCAAACTACACCAGATTTATTTATGTTTAATGCAGGTTATAGGGACCCACAAATCCCAGGGGACTGAAATAGCATCACTTAAGGAACAAAAAAAAAAAAAAAAAAGACAGCGTCGAATGTTATAGTTTTAATTTAAGACGAGATTCGAATGGCAAATGGTAAATTTAAATTCGAAATTTCGTATTCAACGTGTTAGCGTCGAGCGCTATCAATCAATTTAAATTTGAATCGAGATTTAACTTCGAAAATTTAATTTCGAATTTAAATTTGAATTTATATAACGGATGGGACTTTACATTCTCCGCTGACACTGTATTCAAATCAATCGGTCGTCCTGCGTGCCTCGTCCGAAACTTGAATTCGATTTGAAACCAAAAACTTTCGAACTTGTTTAAAGTTCGCGTCGCTATCTATGTAAAATCTTATTCCAATCCGCGGTAACAGAGTATCGCAGCGAGCCGATATTGCATAACCATCTGTCTCTTTCTCTCTATATTAATTTCGCAACGCAAAGTCGTGAATCATGTCTTGTACATACTTTTACCGCGGTGTAAATTCATCCAATCTCCTCTGTTGCACGAGGTCTCGACCAATTGATTCGTTCGAGCAGTACATAAATCTTTTCAAAATAGAATACACGCAGATGAAACAACGATAAATGGATACCGTTCTCCCTGGTGATATCTCTCTCAAATGTCATTTGGCGCCAATTTCCAGCGATTTCCATCTTCTCCGATTACGCTATCCTAATCGAGCTGTCGTTATTCCTCCCCCGCGAACGTAGGATCATGTTTTGCGTTCCACGACTGCGAAATGTCAGTAATTAACAACGTCCACGCGATTCATTTCTTTCCCTCCCCTTCCACGACCATGCTTTTTCCTCGATGATGTCGTGCTTCCAAGCTAATGTCGCGAAGCTGTGTATCGAGCCATAAACTACACGCTGGAATTCTAGTTTACATCATTCCTGCATGACGAACAAACGCTGGAATCCATCGAGACTCTCTCGCGAACCTTAAGGCCCAACGGTGACATCTTCTTCCACCTGTGGCAACATCCTGCGGATCATTCGACAAGGACGACGCGTCTTGTGTACTGAGCATTGCGAAAGGGGCATTAAGTATGAAGAAGTACAATTGAAATATGGTACAGTTGATAAATAGAAGATAAAGAAAAGGCTACTAATGGAATATTTTAATATATATTGTAATATATTTTGTATATTGTATTACATATTTAATATATCTTGTATTTTAATATTGTAATATAAAAGCATCGTAACCATTAATCTCCGATTCTGATTTAATTTCTCCTACAATCGCAACGGAATAAACATTTAAACGCGGCAAGAAAAATTTGAAGGGTAGAAGAAAAAACTTGTTGCAGAAGAAAGAAAAAAACTCAGAATGTTATTCAAGAATATTATCACTTCAAACGCTATTTCTGAATTCATTTGCTGTACTGTACGTGTCGTTTAAAGAAGAGAGAAAAAAAATAAAAAGTCTCCGTATAAATGGACACGACAGTACTATCGTCGTTGTAAAAGTTTAATTGATTTACCGCGTGTAATAAAACGCGAATTATCGAGAAACCGAGGAGGAAGAAAAAGCCACTTAAATGGCCAGCGAACTGTTCTCACGTGTGAGCCGCGATAGAGGAAAGTAAAACGCAACTTCCGTATGCTCGTCGAGTGGCCGTGCGAAACCAGCCGCCGCTACGAAGTGACCTAAATGGAGTGTGATAACGCAGAAACTCCGCGAGAAGGTGAGAACCTTCTCCATCCGTTTCCGTCTGCTCCTTACACTCTTTGCAGAACCTCTTATCCATTAAAGTATCTCTCGAGTATCTCCTCTTTTGAATGATCGACGATCGAAAGGTTATGCTCATAAAGGAAGCGCTATGCGACGCTCACAACCTTTGATAAAGGTTAGATTTAATGAAGAGCAATAAGGAGAAGAAATATATCTGCTCCTTGAGTGAACGTGTTCCACCATGCTTCGTGGAATCTAATGATACTTGTTCTTTGAACGTTTGTTGAACAATTTGTTAACATTTTTGGAATGGAATTTCATTGCTTCGATCTCACATTAAACTATTAGATGAAAGAAACAAGTAGAACGAAGTAATAATTACGACATAAGAAGCCAAATTTGAAAGATTTCTTCTACAATATCGAATTTAGATTTTAAATTTAATAAAAATTTGTTTTTGACAAAGATAATCTTTCAAATCCCTCTGAATATGTTTTTTCGATTATTTTCCGTCAAATCGTAACATTAAACAGTTTTTTAAGTTCGAAGAGAAATCGTATTATAATCTTCGAATTCTTCGTTACGTGACAAGCATTTCAAAATCAATTACATCCTCGTATCTCCAACAACAATGTGCAAAAAATAAAGCGAGACATGCTTCATGGAGTCCAATGATACTCGTTCTCTGAATAACAAATATTTGTTGAATAGTTATATAAGTTTTTGGAATGGAATTTCATTGCTTCGATCGCACATTAAACTATTAGATGAAAGAAACAAGTAGAACGAAGTAATAATTACGACATAAGAAGCCAAATTTGAAAGATTTCTTCTTCAATATCGAATTTAGATTTTAAATTTAATAAAAATTTGCTTTTGACAAGGATAATCTTTCAAATCCCTCTCAATATGTTTTTTCGATTACTTTCCATCAAATCGTAACGTTAAACAGTTTCTTAAGTTCGAAGAGAAATCGTATTATAATCTTCGAATTCTTCGTTACGTGACAAGGATTTCAAAATCAATTACATCCTCATATCTCCAACAACAATGTGCAAAAAATAAAGCGAGACATGCTTCATGGAGTCCAATGATACTCGTTCTCTGAATAGCAAATATTTGTTGAACAGTTATATAAGTTTTTGGAATGAAATTTCATTGCTTCGATCTCACATTAAACTATTAGATGAAAGAAACAAGTAGAACGAAGTAATAATTACAACATAAGAAGCCAAGTTTGAAAGATTTCTTCTACAATATCGAATTTAGATTTTAAATTTAATAAAAATTTGCTTTTGACAAGGATAATATTTCAAATCCCTCTCAATATGTTTTTTCGATTACTTTCCGTCAAATCGTAACGTTAAACAGTTTCTTAAGTTCGAAGAGAAATCGAGAATTATAATCTTCGAATTCTTCGTTACGTGACAAGCATTTCAAAATCAATTACATCCTCGTATCTCCAACAACAATGTGCAAAAAATAAAGCGAGACATGCTTCATGGAGTCCAATGATACTCGTTCTCTGAATAACAAATATTTGTTGAACAGTTATATAAGTTTTTGGAATGGAATTTCATTACTTTGACCTTACGTCACACTCTTGAATGAAAGAAATAAAACGAAATGAAATAACAATTATGACATAATGTTCCTCAATATCCAATTTAGATTTCCTCTACCCCCTCTGAACACGCGTTCTCGATTACGTTTCACCGACTTTCTGTTTCTCAACTTATAAATCCTCAAATTCTTCGCAATATGACAAACATTCCCCAACAACAATGTTGCAAAAATAGGGTGACACGATGCCTCATTTTCTTCCCTTTCCGGGAACAGTGTTTCTGTTATACGGAAACGAACGATTCGAGGAACAACCCCGGCAAGTTCCCCGAAGGAACGAGAGGGGGGAAAAACGACAACGTATGGCGATTAAAGGATCTACACCGTTCGACGAAGGTACGAAGAGGGAAGAGGAGAATGATCGAAGAAAGTGTGTACGCGCGCGATAATCCGCTGCTACGTGGTTAAGGGTTTCTTGGCAGAGGTAAAGAGATTTCAGCATTCCCGAGGATACGTTCCAGCGAACAATTTACTCCGACCTCTTTATATTTTATTTACTGTTTCCCTGATCCCTTCGTTTCTTCTTCGTTAACGTAATTCCACGCATTCTCTCTCGGAGACCTCTCCTCCTGTCTAATGAACGTTAATTGCACGCACCCATAATACGCGTAACTAGTCGTTTAATGAAAGACCTTAACGCTCGCGATCCTGTTTCTCTTCTTAATCCCGCGCTTCTCGTATTTTCTTTTTTCCATCTTCCTGTTTTTCTTCGTTTCTTTCGGCGAGACGATCGTTTGATCTAACAAGGCTCGTTACACGAGTCAACACGCTGTAATTGAAGCGGCGAGAGAAACGTCGGATATTATGGATTATCTTATCGATTGTGGAATCACGGAACGCGAATGTCTCGGCACGTTGGGAAATAAAGTGTTAAGCGCTTCGTACGCAGGTTATATGACTCGTGGGGGAATTTTATGAATTTCATAGCTTTATAGGATTTCACAGTGAGATTGGTATAGCGAAACGGTGGATGATTAAATTAATGCACGATCCTTTCTATCGTCTTGTTTATCCGCACCGTGGATGACTTCGCATTCTGTTTTCGATGTTTTGTGCGTGAAATTGTCGACTCTTAAATGTCAGATGATTTCATGTTACAGGTGGACAGTATGTATGACGTCTAATTAGCGAAAGGTAATCCTATTGTAATTTGAAAAGAATATCCAAGCAATGAAAAACATTCATCTTAACACTGAAACTACCAATTCCTAAATTTTCTTCACAATTTTTTAATCTTACGGTCCATCGAAAAAGCTATATTACAAATATCCCGACGAGAACAGATAAATATAAGTGCCAGGCAGGATGGAACTTATAAGATACATAAGAAATAAAAATTCTTCTGTCGAAGAGACAGGCAATTTGTCAAAACATCAATATCAAAACACTTTTCAATATTTGTAGCAAATACTGAATGCTACCCAATGAATAATACTCAAATATCAAAATTGACTTTTAATTAAATATTCTAAAACAACTTGTATGATAATAGACTTTTATTACTTTATTAATAGTGTTCCTGAATGTGACACTTATCTATCTATAAAGATTCTATAGAAACAGATAAGTTTTAAGTGTAAACGGAATTTTTTTAAAGACTAAAAAAAAACCGACTTTTCATAAAATATACAAGCACAAGTATCTTTACTGTACAATATAAATTATACGCTTTTATATCAATAAAAATTAATTCAAGTATCAAGAGAGAACCTTTTCCTTGGAACTTTTATCATACAGATACCGAAACATCTCTTCTATCAGAACACTATTCAAAAGTATACCTTAGCGTAACATTTCTTTCTATAAAAATTCCACACAAAAACAGATACTTTTTTTAAACGTATAAGTTTCCGTGTAAGCGAAATATTTTTATAGAAAAGAACCTGTTAATTTCTAACTCGACTACTTTTCGTAAAATACACAAACAAAAAATGACTCGCGATCTTTACCGTATATAAATGTATAATGTAAATTATACATTTCGTTCTAGTGTTAATTCAAGTACCAAGAGAGAACAACCTCGTCGGAGGTCCGCTCTGTCTATCGAATCCACCCTCGGGAGAGGAAGCGAGAGATCAGCGTCAGAGAGTGGTTTTTACGGGGGCGCGAAACGCACGACTAGCGGGACGGTTCAGCTATCTGAAAGGTGATCTAAGAGCGGTTGAACGCGCGGCAGAAACCGTTCGACGAGCATCGAGCACGGACTAATTTATTCCGCGAGTCCCTGGCGGCCATCGTGATAGCTCATTAAACGCGCAAACAAGAAACGACCCGCGAGGCGGTTTCGTTCGCGGCCTCTCTGCGCCCGATCCCATGGATCGACCGCGCGACGCCCTTTTCTCGGAACAGTGGCACGCAATGGGAAAGAAAATATGGAAATGTACGGTGGTGGCAAGACAACGAACGCTTAATTGCAAGCGAGATACGCATAAGAGGCGATCAACGCGGGGAACAAGAACCGCGGATAGAGACTTGAAACAGTTACAGGGAAATAACACTACCGGACCATTGTCCTGTGTAATTACGAGAAATTACGCCTCATTCCGTGGAACCGAAGAATTGACTTCTTCATCGTTACTGCCGATACTATGCGGCTTGACTATGAAACGAGCACATATCAGAGAAATTAACACTGGAACTATCAATTTATAGAATTATAATTAACTAATTAATCTGGAACTATAATTTTTATTTTTTACAGACGTAAAATAGCGTGTTTTTAAAGAGTTATACTTTTCGTAAAATATGCAAATAAAAGCTTGTGTAGTCCAGTGTATTATAAAGTTCCACTTTTGTTTTTTTTTTTTTGACTTTAATGTCTCTTTTGTGCTTTAATCGTCGATAGTTCTAATGTTGGCAGAGCGATCGACATCACCAGTTTTCTAATTTCTAGAGACTTGAACGACTCTTCGCAACCTGTTCTTTTTTTATTCCTTGGAATTTAATTTCTCTGAGAAGAATCTCCTTTAATCTCCTTGAAAAAAAAATTTAATCGTCTCGTCGTTGAAAATTCAAGGAATTTCCATTATCGTAATTACATCCAAGATGTGATTTAAATATCTACGTGAAGGTATTTACACGAGAAGTTTGTAAGAAGGTTATATATATATTGCAACGCCAAATTTGTAATTATAATGAATCGTGCTTCGTTCAAGAAAATACCGATGGCTGTTTCGCTAAATGGCTCGTGGCTCCTTGTCTAAATTTCGCAATCTCGGTTCCCGAGTTATTAGATCCTTGTTACCCTGGAAGAATTAGCTAATTGAGTTTTAATTGAGATATATTGCCGATAGCATCTTGTAGAGAAATCTAATTCCCTGTATATTTCGTTTCATTTCGTGGTGAATGCAAACTCCTTAAGTCTCCTTGCATTATCGCGATTTGAATAATGCACGAAAATAAAAAAAATAATGTGCAATTACACAGACACAAAGATGTTATAATTAAAAACATAAAGCAAGAAGATTACGTCGTAAGTGCAAGTTTAACATAACGACAAAGAACGCCGTATCCATAATTAATCGAGAATATAAGGAAAAATTAAAGTGATTTAAATTTTTAATTAAACTGCTGTACGTTATAAATAGAAAAGGTTATGAAGGAAGAAAAAAAGAAGAGAGAAGATGCTTCGAATGATCATCGAAGGGATTCATAAAGAGCATAAAATACTGAAGCGAAAGAAAATGAAGCTAGCGTAAACAGCTAGCGTTGCAGCTTGTCGGCCACCGAAGAGCTAATGAGCATTTAGAGATGCGTAAACGCGCGAGGAGCTGCTTAACAACGCGTCGCGCGTATCCAAGCCGAAAGCCAGGTTTGCGCTGAATTATAAAAAGCAGGCCTTTATCCTACAGTCTCTCAGTTGGCCTCTATCGGCAGACGTATCTTGAAACAGTAATAGAAGCGTGAAACAATTTGTAACGCAGGCGGCAATCGCTGGGGAAAAAACGAGCAACAATGAAAGAGACATGGCGAATTGCGTGTCTATCTCTCCTGTGCTGGTTTATCGGCTGTCGTCGATCTTCCCCGAGAAGGGGAAGAATTAAGAATCGACCGGGACTCGAAGAGAAATGTTGCTAATATTAAACAATGAACTAAAATTTCTAATTTACTCAGTTCGTCAATTTATCTACGTATTCTCTTCTCGAACGTAGAATAATATCCTACGAGTATAAAACGATACAATTCGTTACTGAAATTAATTTCAGAAAGTTAATAGAATTTAGATTACTACGAACAACCAGAGTTGGTAAATTCTAATTTTTTCGATGAAACTTTCTTGGCTACTTTATTCTCTTCTCAGAAATAGAATTAATTCCACTATTTCTCTCTCTTTCTCTCTTTCTCTCTCTCTCTGTTTCTCTCGGCAATATATTTATTTCATTCAATTACAACCTAACTGTATTTCCCAATAGCCTCCTCCGTGCAGCGACCAATCGCAGAACATATTACGCCGGTGCTAATAAGCGACCATAGGGCAAAAACGAAACAGCCAATGTACAATTTATTGAACGTAGTTTTATATTTCGCCGGTTATTAGAAATCCTCCAGCAGAGCTGAGAAAATTATTTACCGAGACGGGGAGTCTATAAATCTCTATTACTCGAACCATCTTGCCTATCCACCTAATGGCGCGTGCAACTAGGGACTCGAACGAACGAACACGCTGTAAATTATAAACTAAACGAAAAAGAGGAGAAACAGCGAAACGCCAAGATATCGTAAGGGTCAATGGTCATTACATTCCGCGGTGAAACGGAAACGCAACGCGAGAGCAACGAATTAATCAATGGCGATTAATTAAACGCGCAGCGCCGCGCGTGCATATAAATATATAGCCTGGTTACAGCTATTTAACACGTCGCGCGAATCGCCAACAGGTTTAACGAGACGAAAAATCGTCGCGTCGTTTGCGTATCAAGCAATTAAACGCGCCGGTACAGTGTTTCACGCCGACGCGTTCCACGTTTAGAAAGGAAGGATCGCGACGTGGATCGCGAAATAATTAATCCGAATGTCTTCAACCACTGTTATCTCGCACTGGTTCTCCCGTCGATCATTAAAATTCTCGAAATAAATATTTTCTAACATTTTCGGAACAGGTGATGCGTACTCTTCGTTTAGTCTTGATTAGCAGGGGTCACATACTTTCGATGAGGTCGAAAAATCGATTTTTCCAAATTCTATTGGCACATTTTATTAGAGGAGCCAATTTTTGATTCGTGCGTTTCTTCTCTCTTTCTTTTTTTTTTTATTAACAAGAAAAATTGAAAACTTACATCGAAAATCAATCAGTTGTTATTATGCCATTTATGCCAGCAAAAAGTCAACTTCGATAAGTACCAATGTCTTTCGTACAATTTTACGTAATATTAAAAAAATTTATTTCGGATAACACTTAAGGGAAATATAATATTTGGTACCGTAGATGGCGACCTGTTTTGGAGAAACAGTTATCTACATGCTTACAAGATATTTAGATAAAGTTTTCAGCAATTATTACTTAAATAATATATAACAAGATGTGCATATTGTCTTTTCAATGAAATAGAATTTTATATAAAATGAAAATGTTACATAAAATTTTAGTTTTATAAAAATAATTTCCTTTATTTTTCTACGACACCAAAATACGTAACCCCATGAAAATTTTCGACTCTTTATTTCATAACCAAAATACAACCGCAAAATAAATTTAAAACCGTAAATTTTATTTCGCAGCAATCGACAACAATCCACGAAACAATAAAATCGCAATCCCCTCTCGGCCCCCAGAGAATTCGAGCACCCTATCTCAATCACGATCATCGACGACGTGGCCATTTGCAAGTTTGCACGTTCGAGATCAAAATGGCGGGCAATCTACGTCTCGGAACGAAGTCGAAATTCGCTTGTTTTCGGCGAGGCACTTTGTCTGGTGTTCGTCGACCATGAAGCTACGCTACGTGACGCGCGAACGAGCATCGATTGTCACGTGAATTACCGCCGGCTCGTCGCTCGTCTCTTATTCGCGTTCCGACGACCGTGTCACGCGTCGCCGGCGAGTTTTGTCGAAAAAACAATAAACACCCCCGCCCGTTTCCGCGCCTTTCTAATTACCTCGTCTCTCATCGACACCTCTCTCCTCTGTACGTCAGACTCCACTTTGTCCCCCCTTGTTCCCTACCCTCGAACCTTGCGCCCCGTACAAACTGCTTCCTCCGGATTGGCTCGTCTGCGCCCTTCGTTCCTCCGTTTCTACCCCTGCGCTCTCCCCTTTTTCTACATATCCGCCACTTTCTCTCTCTCTCTATCTATCTCTTTCTTTTTTTGCGGACAAGCAGAACGAAGATAGAAAAAAGCGCGATGCGTAATCCTTTCGATGGCAGGATGCAAGAATATGAATGTTCATTCGGTTCACCCTTGATGGCTCGTCTGGCCAACTAGCTGCCGATTACTCAGCCAACATCGCGCAACTGTAATCATGGTAATGCGTATCCCATCGACGAACGATACGCATCTCGACACGGTCGAATGGGCACTGGATCGACCGAAAAAGTCGTCGACGACGAGGCTGACACCTTCGATGTCGAAGAATTGATCGACGTCGGCGAACTCACGAGAAAATCGTATAAAACGCGAGGCGACTTCCGCGGCAAGAGGGAAATGACAGGCTCGTCGGGTTATTGTTTCCGTGCAGGTGTGCACGTTGAATATAGCGTTAATTATCGCGCCAGGCTGGCTTTTGTCGCGATTTCGCGAGCAACACGTGCAAACGCGGTGTGTTCTCGCTGGCCCGCCATTGTCCAGACGTAATTACGCCACTGAAACGTGTTTCGCCGAGTGAATTAAGTTGGAGAGGTTAAATTAACGGACAACGTTTCGCGATTACGAATGTCCCTTGAAAGAGAATGATTCTCTCTTGGGACCGGGGACCGTTTAAATGTTTCGATCAGTTGTTCAAACCTCGAACCTCAGATTTCTAATTTCCATTCGGTATAGTAATTTGTTTACTTCTGTAATTCCGCTTGTCTTCTATTTTTTAATACTAAGAAAAAAAATTAAAATTATATGAAATTTACATGCCTTTCACGTCCAATGAAAAGCTATTAAATAAATAATAACTTCTTTACTTCTGCTATCAAATAAATAATAATTTTTTTACTTCTGTAGTTCCGCTTGTCCCTTATTTTTTCAATACTAAGAAAAAAAATTAAAATTATGTAAAATTTACACGCCTTTCACGTCCAATGAAAAGCTATTAAATAAATAATAACTTCTTTACTTCTGCTATTAAATAAATAATAATTTTTTTACTTCCGTAGTTCCGCTTGTCCCTTATTTTTTCAATACTAAGAAAAAAAATGAAAATTATGTGAAATTTACACGCCTTTCACATCCAATGAAAAGCTATTAAATAAATAATAACTTCTTTACTTCTGCTATCAAATAAATAATAATTTTTTTACTTCTGTAGTTCCGCTTGTCCCTTATTTTTTCAATACTAAGAAAAAAAATTAAAATTATGTGAAATTTACACGCCTTTCACGTCCAATGAAAAGCTATTAAATAAATAATAACTTCTTTACTTCTGCTATCAAATAAATAATAATTTTTTTACTTCCGTAGTTCCGCTTGTCCTCTATTTTTTAATACTAAGAAAAAAAATTAAAATTATGTGAAATTTACATGCCTTTCACGTTCAATGAAAAGTTATTAAATAAATAATAACTGTCAGTTATTCAGATTAACTATTCACAACAAAATGTGACATCTACGCTCGGAAATATTTTATTGAGGATAATGTTTTCATTGTATATATATTCCGAAATTATTTTTAAACTGTATACTAGAAATTACTTTCACGATACGTTTATGTCAGTGCAAGATGGTATCGTTGAGTAATTGTAAGGTGAACGCACACATTTTCTATATGGTAATTGATTCGAAATTTTTAAGGAGAATTCGTAAGTGAAAAAGTGGAAAAACTCGAGTAACGACAGTGTATGGAAGGTAGTGCGATGTAAGCAGTATTGTAAGCAATAGAGCAATTTATCAACAATGGAGTACTATTATCTAGATAACTTAAAACAATGGGCTATTGATGTGGTCTCTGGAAAGAATACAACTGTAATTTGCTAAGAGAATACTGATATTCCTTTTGTCAGGCCTTGGGCCTCCTGGCTATGCGGAATATTCCGTACAGCCGTTTCTACTCGCGATACTCCCGACTGTTTCAAACAAATAATCGTGATCCAACTGCAATCTGTTTTCAATTTGAACATTAAGGAACTCTGCATATTGAATTTCAATTCTCTTACTGAAATTTCCAATACTTTATCTACTTAATAATTATTAAAACTAAAAATTATTATGAAATTCGAAATAATACAAAGAATATATGTAACGAACGTGAATGTAAATATATGCAAAATCCGAAAGGATGAAGAATTTAAAAATTAATAAATAGTTAAAAAGTTCTCTTCAGAGTTAGACACGTATAGAGTTAACAAATATTCAGAGTGATGAATAGCAAGAATTGAAGATATTCAAAAACAGGACATTTAAAATGAACAATTCCCATAATAAATAACTTGGCAAGGGCCAAAATTAAGAACCGAGAAAGTTTATTCGATATACCCGGAATAGAAAATCATAATTTTTTCGCTTCGATCGACGCTGAGAGTATCCAAAAAACAAAGATACACGCAAAAAGAGATCCGAAATTCGATTGATTAAATTTTACATCGAAACGTCACAATCTTATTCTACTTGGCAGTGCGAGCAAAGTGTCGACGTAGCCAACGAGAACTCAGGAGCAAAAAAATCAGTAACAAAGCCAACCATGCAACGACGAGTATTGTCGTGAAAGAGTTTGAAGACGATCAACGATCGCTTACATCCCATGAAACAGCAGACGCGTGTTCTCGGTGCGTAGCGAAACTCGCGGCAAGTTAAACACGTATCCACGGTGAAATAATAGCGGCGAAACGGTGGCCATCATCGTCCTCGTCATTCTCATTATCATTATCATTCTTGCGGCCACTTACCGCGAAGAAAGCCGCAGCTACTATAGGTGCATGGGCGCGAATGAAGTCATCTTCTCTAATGCATCGATGCTTATCCCAGCCGCAGTACCTTCAGCCCGGCTCAACCCATTTACGACATTACCCGTCGCACCCACACGGCGAACATACACGGGGAACATAGACACAACGAAGAAAAGCGAGAGAGAAAGAGAGAGAGAGAGAGAGAGGAGGCAACCCACCGTTGCATTACGAGTTCGCGCTCTTCAAGGCCCCCTCTTTTACAAAATGGCGTAATATGTCGCGCCATTATTTGTATCCACCCAAGGACTTCTTCTTCTTCTTCTTCGGATTGCTTTCGCTGGAAGAGGTGGTTTGGCTTCAACGAACTGGCAGCTACCCGTCTCGACTATGATTTTTCGCTAATTGCTAATTAGGAGTGGAGTGGTTGAAACGAAAGAGTTGAAACGAAATTGGAGTCAGACGAATATAGAGGACGAAAGCACCAAGTTCGACCCTTTGCTTCCTCGCGAACGTGAGATTTTAATTTCTGAGATTTCATTCAAATCGATCAAGTCTTGACAAGTCATATTGTTTGCGATCGCCGTTAGAAAAGTATCGCAGATTCGTATTTTTGGAGTACAAAAACATTTTCCAGAGACTGTTTCATTCTTCACGTTGTATAATATTATACTATTCTTGAATAAGGCATTCAGAGGATGAATTTGGTCAAGTAATCATCAATATTCATTCGTTATTATTTCCCATGCAGTTTATTCCACCTACATACAATATACAATGTTTCCCTGAAATAACGCGCACACGATTCGACAATAAACTCTCCCCACTGTCACATAAGTATCATGGCATAATACAGCCATAAACACAGCTGCGCGAACCTATTGAAAATATTTCATCGCGAAATGTCTCGATGCTTCTAAAACCAGTAACAGCAATCAACATCCATCCGTTCTTTCACTAAACTGAGAAACTTACGATCAAAACATGCGATAATAAAAATACAGAATTCCGAGTGTCGTTTAATTATGATTCATCGATCGTAAAAGCAAAACGCTCTCGATAACGTGTCCGCGAGCAACGCAGTTACAATGTCGATGGAATCGAAAATACGGCGCATCGAGGCGGCCATTTTTACCAGACGCGGCGTTAATACACGATCATTTTTCTCTCTTCCGGCTAGTTATGGCACTGGCGTATAATAGTGGCTCTAACTGCGTTCACAAAGTGGCGTAATTTATTGCGCCATTATGCTCGGCTAAGGAGCTGCTTGTTGCGAACGACGACAGGACTTGGTGAGTCGCGTGCACGCGGACGTGATTCAAGTTAAGGAGGATGGCTACCGTGTCGCTGTTACGAGGATTCCACCAAACCAGGACTTTCCCTCCGGTCGACGTTACTTGGATTACAAATGCCTTGTTTAATCCTTTGCCGCCATGTTCGATCGCCTCCGAGGGAAATGTCAGATTCATCAAATATCGATCCGGCGATCCGGTTGCCTCTCTCACGGTGACGTGAGACACCGATCAGTTTTCCAGGATTGTTATTAATTAATACGATCGTTCGAGGATTGCATATGCAGTTTTCAAACATTTTCACGAATCTGTCGTGGATCTATAAAATGTTGTATCAACACTACAATGAGAATCAACTGCACATCACGATTGTATTGATCGAATTTGAAACAAATTTAAAAATACACGCAAATATTACAAGATGTTTGGTACAGCTACCTATACATTTACAAATCACATCAATCTCTTGTAAACGAGACTAAACATTCTAGTACAGATTTAATTATTCAAACAAACTTCGCCTTAAAACTAACCTTTTACATCTGAAATCAAACAAATGCCAAACCATTTCAATCTGACATGAACAACAGGCGGCGAGTACATACAAGAGTCAAACGTTCTCCAACCCACCGTCCAAACCTAATCCCCATTACCGCGAATCTAAAATAGAAAATCATACCACTCCTTCGCTACAACCGACTAACCTTTTATATCTTCCAATCAAACAACCCCACCACTGTCTCCAACAACTTCCATCACAAAACAAACAGACAACAAACAAGTACGAGCCAAAAGCCTCTCGGACTCATCATTCAAACCTGACTCCCATTACCGACTAAACCTAAAACAGAAAACCAGAATACCACTCGTTCGTTAATTCGCAATTTCCACAACGAGCAAGCTGGTTAGGTTCAATTAAATTAACGATCTCTGAGTTAAAACCCAGCAAGATTTAGTGCCGCACGACAACCACTCCCAAACAAACGTGTTCTAACAAAACGAAAATGATTCCGCGCGATAAGATCGATCGGTGGACGGGGAGAAGGTGGTGAAACCCACGCGCGATCACGAGTGAACGACAGGAGGAGGGCAAGGTTGAATCGTTTGTAAAAGCGAAGGAAAATCGTGGGAAGTGGTGAGAGACCGGTGAAGCGTGTGCCTCCTATTTGCTCGTCCGTGGATCATTAGAGGCACACGTTCGCCTATCGAGTTAATAAGCGTTTGGCTTTACCGGGGGATACGCAAGTGGAACGCGCAGAGCAGTGCCTCCACTCCCACGCTGAACATCTGAACGCGGTGAAACGATACGAGGCAACCGTGTACGCGATCGACCACGATTTATTGACATTTCGATATTAGATTATCTATTTTCTTTTTTTTTTTTTATGTTATTGTTGTCGTATAGTATCGTATATTACGATAAAAATTTTAATTAAGGCTCGATTGAACTTAGCGGTTATACCCAATCTGTGGTATGCGTACTCTTGGTAGAGGGGCCGAAAGTAATATTGGCAATGATGAAAAAAGAAGTTAAAATAAAAACATAAAAATAAAGTTACAGAGTTTTGATTTATTTTGAAAGAGATCTGTGTGAAAGTTTTTGAGGGTTTATAAGAGAAGGAGATACTGATAAATATAAAGCCTAATCAAGGGATACGGGAGAGTTGGATCAATTAAATTTTTGCCGAGAATATATTCGTAGATATGTATGTACTAATATAAGAGTTGTAGATTTATTTATTTCTTATTTAGTATTTACATACTTTTGAACTTTTCGATATAACTAATAAAACTGATAAAACTAGAATAGGTAAACTAATAAAAATCATAAGAAATTCGCAAAAGCATCCAGAATTTAAAATACAGTGAATGTAGAAAGTATTTGTATACTCAATGAAATAATATCGATAGTTAATAATCTCTTGTAATTTTGTAACAAAAAAATCGTACAACAAATTTTAAGGGATTGTCGTAAAAAGGGAAACTTTAATCTTTAAGACCACTCCTTAGAATTTAATTATAAAGAGAATTTTTACGTTCAAAACTAAAGATACTTTTTCTCTCGAAAATCTTACAAATTCATTCTTTGCGGACGAATTGAAAAATTTGTTTTTACCTACGTTCACCACGTTCTTAAAGTCTCCTCTTTATGACGTCTTTCTCCTCCCTTCAAATTTTCTGTACGATCGTCTTTCACGAAATTATAAAAATTCAAAATACAAACTATCGACTATTTGTCGTTCAGCGTGTCAATACTTTCTATATCTGTCTACAGGCGTCGAGTAATTTTTAATCGCTGTATACGTATATTAATCATTTATAATCCAAATATAATCATTTGTGCGTGTATCGATTTTGCCTCGTACATAAATCACGCGCATACACGACGAAAGCAAAAGAACGAACCCGATTGCTCAAAGCACAGAAACGAATCGCTCGAAAAATAAACGCAAACCTTATCGAAGGATCAATCAATTTCACATCCCGGTACGGTCAATTTTTCGTTCTATTAAATTCACGCGCGCATAATATACACGCATCTCGCGACAGGTTTACAGTGTGTTATGTACCGTTGAAACGATTAGGCCGTGTATGTGTGCAAAGATTGCACGTCAACACTCCGCGAGTCGGAGGCACCAGGAGCGAATATCTGATCGCGGTTTATGATTAATACTTTCTTACGTTTACGTACGTTTGACCGCAAGATCGTCGCTGTTGATAAATTACGTACCATGCTGAGGCTCGTCGCAACACACACGAGCAACGAAACCTGAGCCAATCCTACAAAAGTCGAAGATAACCATCGAGTACATGTTTCGTTTTGGAATCGCGAAAAAAATACTAACCAAGCGCGACGAGCCGTACAAAATACACATGTCTATCGAAAACGTCAAAAGACGTTTCGAAAATGTATTCATCATCATATAACTACGAGGTGTAAAAAAGAAGGCTCGTGGAATATATTTTTTCTTTCGTTGATAACGCATATACTATATTCATAAAGTGTTGTGGGATCTTTATATAACGTCGAATTTTTGAAATTTGTGAAACTGGAGAAAAATAGATTGTCGATATAACGAACGTATGTGTGTGAAGTGAATATACCACGAAAAGATTTTACTTACAAGTGAACGATGATAATAATTTCTACGAAAATTTTCTACGAACTTTTTTACCTGCGCATCCCATCACACGACGAGGATCGATACCGATCTTTTAACCATATCGAAAACCACAAATGACAAATATCCAAATCATCTCGAATCGAGTCGAAAAGAAAGAGACTAATTTCAGCCAATCGGAACGAGATGTGCAGTAGCTGCATTCAGTGGGATAAAAAAATAGCGCGCGTAACGTAGCCTTGTCAGACATAGCTGGAGATAATGGGGATTGCAATCAGCAGACTGGATATTTCAAGTGATGATCACGACCGCCGTGGCCGCCTCAGTTTCGATTGCAAACGATTTATCTTTCGCGGTGGCCCACAGTGGCGGCCGGCTATAATCAAGGAAACATCACTCCGATAGGCAGACTTCGGTGTCAGTTATACGAGAAAAAAAGATATGTGTTCACCGAATAAGGTGCAACGCTCGGACAGCGGAAATAACCGGGTGACTGCATCGTCACGCCTTTTTACAAAGTCTTTCTGGAACGATCTTTAAGGAAAATACTTTGCATCGTGGTCCATAGGTAATTTAAAAAATAGAATTGGTATTTTTGAATCATTTCTCGAAGAATTTCGGTAGATTTCGATAATTTTGTAGATTATCATTATTTTTTATTGCAGACGAGAAGTTTCTAATTTTTTATATTCTCTTGGTTTTGTTACTAAAAATTCATTGGAATAAATATAGTGTGTATATTTGATAAAATAAATTTCCATACGACTTTATAATTAAATATATGTACTTATATGTGTATCTTTGCAAGATTACTTTTAAAAGTAATGTCTTCGTACAAATTTTCTTTCAGATTTGATTAATAGCCATGAAAATTCTTTCTTTCTTGTGATCTTCAATTAACTCCCCACTAATTTCTACTTCTCGTCTACGCTCTAAAAACCAATTCAGCAGGAAACTATTAATTTAACTGATAATCGATAAATCTTGCAATTCGGCTTCCGTAAAAATGCCGGGACAAGGAAGACTCGCGAGAGGGGAGGAAAGAGCACGTCAGATTAAGAGTAATCACGCAATTAAACTCTCGCATGGAATATCAAAAATACAACGTTCACGAGCCAGACGACTCCCCTTCCTTGAATTATGACGTTAAGATTGTTAACCGTGGGTGGCGCAATTTCGTCGAATTATGCATTCCGCGCGCAACACTCGGCCGCACGCTATAATTTCGACGTTTAAATGAAAGATTAACAATTTAATGATCGACCCCTGACCTCCGCGAGGAAGGTTCGTTTCGATCGACGAATTCTGGAAGCACCGACCTGTTTCCTGCGGCACGAAGGAAGAAAAAAGAAAAAAAGAAAGAAGAACACGTAGATAGTAATTATCGACGGTGAATTTCAAGCCTCGGCCAAAATCTGCTTGGCTAATGACTTTATTCGTGAGAGACAAATACGACCTGTGAATATATTTTTATACTTTATAAGGAGCTGCAGCTTTTGGCGAGTTTCTGGGTTAATTACCGGTTCGAATGGATGTTTACTCGGAGAGCGTGTTTGAGGAGAGATCTCTCCGCAGAATGAATTGCGTTGAGCATAATTAGCGGGTATGGAGTTTGGGTATTGTTGTGTTTTATCCTCGAAAGTTGAGCACACCTCGCGAAACAAATTAAAAGGAGAATCCCCGAGTTATTCCTCGAGCTGCACAATTCCATCATACAGTTGGAATTGAACATCAAATACTAGGAAACAAAAATTCCAATTTGCGCCTAATTTCGAGAAAAGAATCTTTCACTCCATTCTCCCCCGTGATTCAAGAAAATTGCATGCCAAAATCGAGCACAACTGCGGAGCAAGAATTTCACGCAAAAATTCATGAAAATAACAATCGAACAATTGAACACCATCGATTACACATATTATGGCTTCTATAACCCATACAACCGTATATTCATTAACGGTAATACTGCACGTTGTTTAATCATTCATTTCTTAGTATCTCCATATAATTTTTCACTTAGTCTCACACCTCATTTCATTTAAAATTTTTTTTATAATTGTATTCACTTTTTGTACTAGCGGGTGGTTCTTTACCCGTGAAAAATGAATAAATAAATAAATAAATTCCGATATCCCGTTACTCTCCATCTCGCAGACGAACAAAACGGAAAAGGAAGAATTCGACCACTGTGACACGCGAAGAGCGCTAACGAAGAATTCATAAAACGATTCCGCGATAATTCCTACGTGATTCGAGATTACGACGTGAATAAACGCGACGCGCGAGGAAGCCGATAATAACAAGGGTTTCACGAGGCGAAATGAAAGAAACGTCGAAAACGATCTCGTTAAGATTGCCTCGGCAACCAGGTGCATCGTGCATCGACATTGGAAATTTACGGCGTGTCGCGGAGGACCACTCATTATGGGGGCACCTGAGGCCGCGCGTGTGTATTGCCGCACGATCGTTTTCTCCGCCAACAAAATGTTTTTTTCGAAAACCGTGACTGCCCGTGCTCGGAGCGGACACGAGCACTGTCATTATCCTCCTTCCTGTTCGCGAAGCCGCTTCGTGTCAACGCGCACGCATATTTCAAACACGCTTGCGTACGTATGTACAGGGTGATTCCGAACCAGCGTTGTTTACAAGTATATCGCGCATACTAAATCTGCAAAAGAGAAAAAACGAAAGGAAATGAACAGGCATACGGTTATCTTTGTGTCCTCGAGATAAGTGAATGTTAATTGCACAGAAAGTTTTTGGAAAGAATTTTCGCGAAAGAAGTAGGTGAACAGAATATTGTTTCGAACATTGCTTCGACACAGTAGAGCGATTGATTAATTGTTTCTGTTGTAGTGTAACTGTCAACCTATACACGTACATGTTAAGCGTGTCAAAGTGTGAGAGTTTTATATGTATGTAGATGACTTACTTTTTGTACATAATATATTATACGGTATGTACAACGAAGAAAGTTCTAGAAAGAATAAAGCTAGTGGACAGTAAACACGTGTCTATAAAGTCAGAAATTCAATTCAGACGATATTAAAAGTAAAACCCTAAGAACAAATATTCCACTGCCCCAAATTAATAAATTGCAACAGTTTAATTAATTGAAAATTGAAAGATATTCTTTTCTAAATATTTATGTGTTTATTGTATCCCGATGTTTAATTGAATTCTGAATATTTAAATTGAATCATTCGCGAAGTCATATTTTGTTTATGAGATCATTTAAAATTAACACTTTACGATATGTAACTTAGTAGAAATTAATTGATAAAATATCAATCGCAATATAATCCTTGGAAAAGTGGAGCTTCAATGAAATTAATTTATTTAACCCTTTAAATATTATAGTCAGTGCTTTAGCAAAGATTTTTGTCAAAGCTCCCATTTGTCCTCTCAGTACTAATACGAGTTTTTTTAGTAATTAAAAACTGACTTCTAGAACAAAGAAAAAAAATATTATTAGACGCTACTCTGCAAGACGACTCCCAACGACCGATCCTCAATTCGAACTCCTGTATCATAAAATTCGCAACACCCGTTTGGAATCGTCCTGTACACGCGTCAAGAAAGTTAATCTCGATGCAAGGATCTCATGGTAGAGCAAACTGAACCATCTTGATTGCAATTCTTAATCGTGTCGCCAACGTAAGTTATCGTGTAGCCTGTCAACACTGCTTCTTCCGCGTGATCGCGGGAGAACGTGAACATCTGCAAAGAACCGATCGCGATGGGAGTGGGAACGATCTTTTTTTTTTTTTTTTTTTTTTTTTTCTTCAATAGAAATCATCCGTTTCGTCGTAGATAAAATCGACGTTGCCGGAGTTTGCTAATACGACCCTGTCGATCGGTTTCGCCAGGTCAAATTGCTGGCCACAGGTTTTCATCCAACCTTGGCTTCCTACCTAACGTAATATACTCGCACGATCGTTGTCCTTCGATCTCCAATCTTGCAGCGATTACGTTAATCGATACGATCGATGAAACTCGCCGCGTTGATAATTTCTGCGCTGGTGTCGAGCGGAAATGACCGCTTTAATAACAGACTAAGAAAATCGACGACAAAGAGCGGAGAGCACTCCAGATGCACGGGGGTACAATTGAAAGCTGACAACCGCGAGGAGAGCCGGAATCGGTTGAGGGTTTCATGGATCATCTGCGACGATCGCTGTTCAATCGTCCGTAAAAACCTAAGCACCGTTCATTTTCTAGATGGAAACTCTCCGACTATTTTTCGTGTCATCGATAAATGTTTCTTTTTTTTTTTTTGTTTTTCTTCTGGATCCTTTAGCGGCGGCTTTACTCGGAATATTTTCTGTTCCCGACCTTTGTTTTCATTCTGTTTTTATTTTTTATTTTTCTTTATTTTTAATGCAATCGTGCGTTCTTTGGAACGTGAAATTAACGCGTCTCGCATCTCCTTGGAGGATTTATTAATCAGATTCGTTTGGTTTATTGTTATAATACGTATTACAACGAGACAATAGCTTTAAATAATTATTTTTATACATGAATTACAAGAAAGTAAATTCTAAATGAAGACAGTATATGTGAGTATATGTAATTTCAATAAAATTATTAATAAAAGATGAATCTCAAAAAAGAAAAAACAATTATTATTTATTACGAGCGTCTTTTATCAAACCCAGATTATCCCCAGTAACAAAGATAAATATTTTAGACAATGCTTTTTGTATAATATTTTAGACAATCCTTTTACATAATATTTAAACAATCTTTCGCTATTTCACGATACATTAGGTACTGAAAACTAAGGAATTTCTAAAGGGTAAACAGTATCGAGGATAGATCACTCGCACGTATCTTCGTTACCTCGCAAATCTTCCAACGAATCCAATTAAAAAGTTTCGAAATCGCCTTTACCTCGCCGCCATTAACGGAACAGGTCTTTCGAAACGAACTTCTTCCACTCGAACCTCCTCCATCGACAAAAACGACAGAAACCAAGCAGCCGCGCACCACCATGGAACAAGCACTCGATCTTCTCCAAATAGGAATCGGTCGCGAGTTGCTCGTTAGGTCTTAGTCTTTGGTATGCTCCGACGAGCAAGAATCGAGAATCGCGAATCGAGGCGTTAATTGGATCGTCGCCGTTTAACAAACAATCACGAATCATATCCTCGATCAGACAAGTCAATTATGACAGACGATCAGAGTTGACAAAAAGATTCGATTTCTCTCCGTGCGAGTTACAGGTTTTAACCAAAAAAAAATTTATCCCTAGATGTACCATTTCCAGACGTGCACGGTCTTTGTAACTGTGCAAGAAAATAGCTGGTCTGCCGATTGTTAAATATCATTCGTTGTAAATAAGGCATCAACCGCCGCTGTCGTCGTATCGATCAATCACAATTTTGCAACTCGTTGGTAGAAAAACTTTCGGCTGGCAATTACTCTTGCGCCGATAGCCGCGCAGCCGAGAAAAAGGACACACGCACCTGTGGCGATTCATCAGGAAGACCGATCACCGGACGCGGGAATTTGTTGCTTTAATTACGTCGAAACCGACGATACCTATCGTACTCTATTCACGGAGGAGAGTCGACCTTCCGCGTGTGTCTCTTCCGTACGTGAGGCGCGAGATAAAAAAAAAAAAAAGAAAAGAAAAAGACCAAAACGAAAAGAAAAGAAAAAAAGAAGAAGCTTGCCCCCCTTATAAGGGACAGATAACTATAAATATTTGATCGCCGGCTGTGTGAACGAAGATCTCGAGCCAAGATACACACCGATTGTTCGTACTCGTCCCCCTCTTGATACGCCGCTGTTATTAAGCGATTCTAGTCGCCGGATGAGTAGCCCGTGTCAACGTCAACCAGTTGCCCGGAAGTTGGAATAGTTCGGCGGAGGTATCGATGCCCCGTGAACGGACAATGTAGAATTTTTGGAGACCGTGCAGGTGTCGGGCATCGATCGAGATTGGGATCTACGTGGTAGCCGTGCGCGATCTCCGTGCTCGCTTGACAGGGTGAGGAGAGATGATTATGATAAGCGAGTCTTGCACGTTCTCGTGATATACTGTCACGAGTCCGCTGCTGTTACGTTATAAGGTGTGACAGTTGTTCAGGTAGTTTCCAAAGTGAATTTTTTTTTGGGGGGGGGGGGGGGGGGGGGTGAAACTCTTGTGACACGCGCGTGTCCGACCCTGATGCGTGTTGGAATTTCAATTGTAATCTGCTCTTATAATTTTAACGACACCTGCTGTTGTTTACATCTTAATGTTAATACGATATAAAACTACTTCTACACATATATTTTGATCCATTTCATTCTTTCAGGCGACCGTATCTTTCTATAAAAATTCTAGAAACACGAAGCAAGAAAATTTTTAGATACAACTCCGTCTAAATCTGCCGTTGCTTACTTTTCGTTTCAGATTCATTAACGAAAGATTCTTCCGACAACGGAATTGATGCACTCAATGCGTCCCGTTAAATACTCGATCGAACAACGAATAAGTGGTAATCGGCGTGAATAAATTGATCAAGTACTAAACTCCATCCAAGCACAGGCACACTGGCTCCTGGCCAAATAAAGTTATTAACGAATAAATGAATAATTGAGAGAAGTAGCGTTAATAATAGCCGGGTATTTCCAACTGTTCCGTATTTGCCTTCCACTTTCCATCGACAGTTATTCGGCGGCGCATTAACGGAGAAACTGCACCTGGATGACGCACGGGAGTCGCCCGTATATGTGTAACGCCGAGGTGAATTAGCATTCGATATTACCGGACGATAACGTTGAGAAACCGTTCGCCGTTCGAGTCGTCTTCTGGCCGCTTGATCTTGCGCATTTTTACGCGCGAAAACCACCGTCTGCTTCTTACAGAAAGAAAGAAAGAGAGAAAGAGAAAAGAAGAGAAGAGGAAGAAACGGAGCGGAGAAGAATAAAGAAGAGGGAAAAGAAAAAGTATCGCTTGGTATCGTGGTAAAGTGCTGTCGCAGCTGCTGCTTGTGAACGATCCGCATTCCACGCTTCTACACGGTAGCACGTCGTAGGTTAACCCCTTAACGAGGCGCCACGTGCAACCCCGTGCACCGAACCTCGCTGCGAATCGTGGAAAAAAAAAAATGAAAGACACGCTCTTTCCAGGCATCGTCTCCCATTCGCCTCGTTACGCGGCCCTGCAGCGCCTTGGGATTTTTATGCGCTTTTAATAGGACCGATGTATACCGTTCCTTCTTTTTTTTTATATATGCCTCGCTTTTATCTAAGAGGGGACATCGGGCCACACGGCCCGGTATAATATTTATGAAACTTTTTGTCGCTTTTCGGCTACGTGCATGCGTAAATTCGCCGTCGGGGAATTTTAATGTCTGCCTTTGCTTCTTGTCTTATCGCGCCTCTATCTCATTGTTGTCGACGTTGAGGACGAACGCTGACGAGCTTTTTCAATTCAATGAACTTCACCGCGCAAGGTGTCTGGAGGAGAATCCTTCGTGCGTCTTGGGGAACGTGGACGCGTTTCAGGAATTTTTTAGCGTAATTTATCTCCCGCTATGTTGAAATTGTTTCAACACTAGAACTACCAAAGTGGTAAAAAGTGACCAATTTATCATTTTTTTGTTAAATATTTTATAGACATAAATGAACGTTATAAAGTCCTTTTTTTTTGTTTTTTTTTTTTTTTTTTTTTTTTTTT
>NW_025110014.1:297637-476718 GCF_011392965.1 Frieseomelitta varia | reverse complement strand
TTTTTTTGCTTTAATAGTATTAATGGAGAAGATCCTTTAATCTCTTGAATTTTGAAAAAAGGAAGAGATGCAATATTTTGGCAATAATGCTTTAATATGTAACTAGTTCACTTGTTTATAAGTCAATTATTTTTAGCGATTATTTTGTTTATAATATTCTAGAAATAATCTTTTATAATTCTTGGATCATGTATTATTTTGTCCAATTATTTCTGAAATATCCATTTATTTCTTCGTGCATATAAATATAATTTCGCATGAATTTTCAAAAAATTACGCAATTATTTTAAGTTAGTTAAGAAAATATTCTGCGACAATTGTACGCATTCGTGCTTGCACTATTAATTCCTGCTGGGATGTATAACATGTATACTGACGTATAAATTATCGAGCCACGCTGCGATCACGATCTTGTTCAATTTCGACTAATTATGTTGAATAATTTCTCTCGTGAAGTAAAATTAAGTGCTTCGCAAGCGCAAGAACAAGTACAAGAAGAAGTAAAAGAAGACGATGAAAAAGACGATGAAGAAGAAGTCAAAGAAGAAGGGAAAAAATTTACACAAGCCATTAATAAGATGCTTTTCTCGGAGCTAATCAACAACCATTAAACCGTAATTTCTTCTGTCTACAATGCTACAACACATAAAATGCAATACGTCGCTGAAAAAAAAAACATTACTATCAAATGAAAACACGTACAAATACCCGATGAGCGACATTCCTATAAAATGTTTTTTTTTTTTTTGTTTTTTTGAAGAAAGATTTACATGGATTACAAAAAGATCTTGCAGCTATCCAAATAAGTGACAATCATCATTCTTTGCTATGAAGAGAAGCCAATCAAGACAGCAATAAAGATTGTTAGATTTTAATTTTTTTATACTGTCCTCCTCAGTTGAAATTTTCCATCGAACATTTTTTTTATTTTTCGTGAAGGTGTACTTTATAAACTATTACACGTTCACGTTGAAGTTTTTTAGACTGGACAGAAAGAACCAAGACCATATGAAATGATTAATTACAACGATCGACACAAATATACGACATAATATATGACATTTTGAACTTCTCGAGTTTCTTAATTCTTCAACAAGTTCTTCTTTCATGATTAGATTCAGACTTAATGAATTTTTTATTCTATTTCACAGTATTTCTATTCAACGATAAAAAAAATAATGGAAAAGAGAGAGAGAGAGAAAGAGAAAGAGCAAAAAGAAAAAGATCGTAAAACGAAACGATCCAGTACCAACGCATCGTTCAACATCGCCCAGGGAGCCCACGATTTCCAGTCGTGGTGGATCGTCAAGCCGCTCGATCGATCTTCGGCCGAATTGGCAGGCAATCGATTAATGGCCTTCCACTACCACGCCGGACCATTCCGATGTGCTCATATCGATATGCAGGACAAATTTTAAAATTCCTGCCGCGGCAGCGTCGTTGTCGCCGCAAGCGCATACTTTGTCTTATCGTTCCTCGCCGATGACCCCGCGGTTGCTCTGCCCGTTCTCTTTCCCTCTATCTCTGTGCCTCTCTTACATTCCACGTATTCTCTCGTTGCTCTCTGGTCCCCCTTGTTTCGCGTATCCGCCATCCCCTCCATCTCCCGCCGCCCAAGTCAGCGTTAGAATGCACGCGGAATGTTATCTGGCCGAGGGGGACTTTATGGCGGTTTTCAATAAAACAGGCGAGTTCCGCCGGCGGGTTAGCATGACAAAGCCCCTCTATTACAGAAAATTTTATTAACGATCCCCCGACCCCGGAAGACAAAGCTGCTGCGCCGTGTGCCGCTGTGCGTAAATCAATCGTGGCGCCTCGATCATTAAGGCTGTTTCTCAAACTGCTCGCCAGCTTCCAACCGGATATCGCGCATCCAGCGGCTTTGCACGATCGCGATATTTTTCACGATTAACCGCGAATAAAACTCGAGGCAACGACGACAGGACGATGAAAGGGTTCAGTAATTTCTTCGTCGGTACTATTTCTTGTTTCGATTTTTATATTTGTTTTTCTTTTCGTTGGAAACTTGTACCGTTGCGTGGCAACGCAGCTGCCATCTTGGCAGAGTCGCGTATTACGTGCAGGGTTCTTTTAAATTGACGTTTCCTGTTGACAGGTGGAGTTGACGAAAAATTAGTGAAAATTGGTTAAGAACGTATGGGGTGTCCCTAAAATGATGATCGAATTTAAGAAACGTGTTCTTTCAATCTTTAATCGGTACTGTTACAAATATTCTAAATATACTAAAGGGACACACGACGCGAAGGCTTATCAACCCTCGATTAAGTTGAGTCTTTACCAAAAAATTAAATATATCTCCATCTTACTTGAAAGTTGATTGATCTTAATCCAAAATACCTTAGTGTCTAATCATCTATTACCTTCTCAATATATCCTCTATCATATAGATTAATAGCGATCTAAAGCAGCCAGTAAAAAAATACACAACTCCACAAACAATATAATACAAAAGAACGCTCAATATCTAAGAAAAGGCTAAGACACGATAAATTTATGCCGCTGGAACTTAAACTTCTATCAAAACTTTTCTCTGAACACTTGATGTTCCTAGCTCTTCAAGAGTCTCGTGAGAAACAGCAGGTACACACAACGTTCGTAAGAAGAGCGATTTTCAAATTGAGGTAAACGGATCGCGTCGGATCTGCAATTGAGACGCATGGTAGAACGCGAAATAAGGAAGACAAGCGAGACGCTAGACGATAATGAGTTGGAAATGAAGCAAAAGCCTCGTTACCGGTCGTCCCGCCACCACGAGGACGAACAGTTTTAAGCAAAGCAACGACCGAGGAATGGTGGCCGGGGCAAAGCGAACAAATACCGATCGCTCCTCGTAATTTGCAGCGATTTCTCATCGCCTGGCTGTCCGCGGTATCCTCTGCCAGCTCGAGCCGGCCGCTCGACACACACTAAACATCCATTTAAGATCCTTCCATTCGTCACCCTTAATTATCTCCTCCGCTCGAATTCTCGCGTTTCTTTTCGCTGCCGTCCGTCGAATCGGCAGCGTGTTCCCGTGGAGCAAACGGAGCATAATAATTCAATAGACCGGTACGACGTTAACAGCAGGCTGTCCGGTCAGGTCGAAATCACTTTCGGTAGCCAGTTTCTTCTCCTTTCGTTGCACACAAATCCCTGAGTTTCGGGGCTCGTTTTCACTTCTTTACTTCTTTCCAGTTTCATCCTTCCTCTTTATCTCTCGCTTGGTGTTCTTTCACGGTTGGCAGACGGCCCTTGCAACGATAATTACGTGTAATTAGCCGAACGATGTATTCTACCCGCGGTGATAGCCGCTTTCACGTGTAACCATTACGCCTGGCATGTTCCTATGGCTACGACTATATTTCTTGGCGCACCGGCAGCGCCAAGACTGCCCATCGCGCCGATTTCAATCGATTATCCTGCGGATTATAGGATTATATGGTCATTGCAAAAGTTCTTTTAAAAGTTCTTTCTTCTTTCTCTTTTCTTTTCTTTTCTTTTTTTTCTTTTTTTTTTATTTCAGAAATAAAGAAGTGGCGTAATCTTTTTTTAGTGATTTCTGTAGAATTCGAATTGATTTCGCTTTCGTAATTTAATTTGCAATTTGACGAATGTTTGTGAACAGCACTTTATGAACAGTTCTGCAGTGATTTCATTCCTACGAATCTTTTTATGAATCACATTTAGATCTATAGAATATTAATAGAATTATGCTGCGAATCATTTGTTTTAAACTGAATAGATCTATTCTACTGATCTTGGAACAGAAGTTTAGAATAATTAATTCATTGCAAAGTTCCCCTTTTTATCTTTAAAAATTCAAAAGTCCAACGTAGTATTCAATAATATCGTTGATTTAAGTATCTATATATAAAAAACAAAATATTAAGAATTTATTACTATCTCTGATATTTTTAGAACCATATCTGCACACGTATGTTTACTCGAAAATTATGTCGCGAATTTGAATTCCTTGGCACAAAGAACCTCCATCACTGCGTTTAATATGACAAGCGAGTGCCTATCTATCAAGACAACAAAGGCTCCATTAATTAAATTAATTAATTAAAAAACACGCGACGTTAACATCGCGATTCTAAACTATAAATAATGCACACGGTCCTCTGATGCTTCTTTACATAGATTCCGCAAAGAAACGCCGCATTCTTGCTGGATGTCGCTAGGAGAATGTTACGGAGCGATGGCAGGATTTATTGTCGCTAATAAAACAGCGATTGAACGGTGGTGTGCCACGGTGGTGTGACTAACAGAAACAAGACATTGCAATCAAATGTCCAGGGAAAACTTTTGTTCGTCGACCGGGCATAAATTTCTGTCCTCCATTTACAATTACACGCACGCTCGTGAAAATAACTTATTACTTGTCGCCTATCGGGCTCACAATGGCCCCGTTACACGTATATAACATCGATATGTGAAGATTTATGCCGTGGCTAGATCTCTCCCGCTTTCGAACGTGAAGTAACGTTTCCGATGAAAATTACACGCAACGGATACCATGAGAATTATTTCTACCAGCCTGTGAAAAAAAAAAAAAAAAAAATATATATATATATATATATTCGTCCACCGCTGTTCTGTGTCTTTAGATAACTTTTCCACGACACAACGCATAAGTTATTGGTCACGAGCGCGGACCTTTCTAGCTAACGTGTTCGTTTAAAAGGCGCGCAAGGTGGTACAGACAGGTGCAAATAAGTACGCGTATTTTTCTTGAATTTTTGCGGATTAATTGGAAATTTGATTTATCAGTTGGCTCGAAGGATAAACGAACAGTTTCGTATCTGGAATGGTTGTGGATTATTGTTGCTTCGCACATTTTTGTTATTTGTTGTGCAAGTATTTATATTTCTAATGTTCGATCAATCTTCAGAACGACTAAATTCATTTAATTTGTGGGATACTAGTAATTTAAACAGTTGTAATTGGAAATTACGAGCAAATAAAAGTTCGACAGTTTCTGAAACTCGAATAGCGATGTCCTGGAATCGTTCTTGTCAATGGTTTCCCTACTTTCCTCGCTTCTTCCTACGCTCGAGAGAGAAATCTCACGTACAAACTTCGTCATACAAAACGCACATAAAGACGAGAAAGAAAAAAAGGAAAAAAAAAAAACGCTTGAATTATTGCCTGTCCGCAAGAAGCCTAAGAAGTTAATAGAAGAATTAATCTAAATCCTCGATGAAATATGGAAACTTTCACCCAGGAAATTCACGAAATTGCTGGATCCTTTTTAAAAAGACCCTGTGAAATCAACGATACTGTATCAGACGTGCACGTTGCATCGATCAGTTTGAAAGAAGAAAAAAAAAAAAAAAGAAGAAGAAGAAATGATCGATCAAACGCGATAGCGATTTCCCACAGTGAAAGTTGGCGCGATCGATACGAACGCCAAGATAAAGGAAAATAAATTCACCGATCGACGCGTACGAATTACATTTGAATATATGTATATATATAGTATATATACATCCCGTTTCCCTGTTGACATAATAATTCTATCGGGAATCGCGACACCGAGTTTGAATTCCAATTATCCCCGATTCTCACCTCGCGACCATATTTCTCGGAAACGCGTACACGTACGTACGTACGTACGTGCATAATTAATTAAGAGAAGGAGGCAAACCGACCGGTGAAATCGGCTTGGCAGGTCCGACGTCGATCGCGTGTACGCGTCGATGTGAAAACGATTTTCGAGCGGGCTCGAGATAACGAGACGAACGATCGTTTCGCGATTCATCATACACACATCCGAGAACGTACCGTAGAACGAGAAAGTAACGAGCTTATTTCACGCGATGGAAGATTTATCGGCCATTTATTACGAGGACAAATTCATTAAGAGAAACGTCGATATCACTGGAGTCCACTACGGAAATCCGAACGTGCGCTGAATTCACCGGAGGAGAATAAAAATGGACCTGGACCGCGAAAATAATTTTGAACGAGATCGTACAAAAATCCCGGTTGATTATTGATGAGAAGCATCGGGCAACCCGATCCCGTTGTTTTCATTAATCAGAATGAAAGTAGGTTATACAAAGGTGGATGTAATTGGTGGCATTATGAAGAGGGGGACGATCGGTGATCGTGCATCGAGGGTTCCTCTCCGAAACGTGCGACTCGATTTGAAAGTTTATAACGCACGGGCGCAATTAATAAAGCAGCATCCGATAGGTCTTTGTGAGAATTTCTGTAGTAATTATTTGGTGCGATTAATGTTATATTTTATGCTTTTTTTTTTCTCTTTCTCTCGAAGTCGTGTGCACGTGAGTCTGTATAGTTCTTAATGAAATTGATATCTCGTATTTGTTTCGTGTCATTTACTGCGTGTGGTCATTATTTGTGTGTATTTGTTATACATTACTTCCCCTTTTACTTTTTAAACTAACGAAGGCTATATCTAATGAAGTTTTGCTATATCTAATGAAGAATAAACTCTTACTATATCTAATGAAATTATTATTTCAATTTATAAGATCGTACCATTTTTCTACTTTCTCGAGTTAATTTTTACTTTTACATTCCAAACGAATATTATATTTATTTACTTTTATTTACTTTTACCATTATTTACTTTTATTGACTTTTACCATTTCGACCAAATATTAAATTCACAGGAAATAAGTAAACCAGTTCAAATAAATCACTTGCTGTGCCTTTGTCGATTGTCTTCGAATGATTACGAAATCCGAACGTAAATGAAACATTATTTCTACAAAATTAAGTTTGTCAACTTTAAAACTTCACAATTCAACAGACGAGGATTTCTTTCGTTTAAATAATACGCGACGTAAAACTACGAACGCTCATCCGACTATTATTAAAATAAAATATCAGTATCCGTCGTTGCAACGGAAAGCAAGCACGACAGACGATCGAACATCAAGTAACATCGACTACGCGCATAAATTATAAGGACAGCTCGCACGAAATAATGAAAAAACCTTATGAACGTGATAAATAAGTAAATAAATAAAATCCAAGGGGTACACTGAAGAACATAAAACCAACCGACTCTTGGATCGTGTAATCCGTGCCATAAATAACGCGATATTTTGCATGGTGAACGTAATACGAAATCGATGAGCCATCATCGAAAATCCTCGATCTCAGTCGTTTCGAGAAGCGAGCGCTATATTCTTCGACAGACGCTCGTGGCTACGAGCATCTTTCATCTCGCTGGGGATATTATTTACTGCCCGCCACACGCGTATTTATATTGGCGCAAAACATACTGTACAAAAGTATGTACGCGGACATCCCTTCCTCTCGCCCCTAACGAGAAAGTCAATTTACACGAAGGAAGCGAGCTTATCCAACCGAGAAGTTACTTGACACTATCCGCTGGCCCCCACGCACGATTATTTTTGTCGTATCCTTGCAAAGCTCTCTCACGCTGGAAACTTCTTTCCAGCCGGCTGCGTTGTTCGATCGTTTCTCATACGATGCCAACACATTTTTTCGAAATCCTAGCCGAGAGAGGGACGAGGACGTGCTTTGAAAAAAAAAAAATGTGGATATCATCTTTCCCGACGTTTGACCTTTGAAATCGATGCTGCGACTTGTTCGAGAGATATCGAGGTTCAGGTCAATTTTGCGGACTGGCGAAAGGAAGTATCCGAAGGATTTAATCTTCTCATTGAAGTATGAAGGTTTTTGAGGAGAAAAAAGACCAAAATGGTCCAGAATTGTAATATCTACTGATACTGTTTAAAAGATATATTTATTTCACGCAATTTTTAGTAATTGTGTATCAATAGAAAAATTTGTTTCCTATTTTGTTCACAAAAATCATACACGATAGATATATTCAATTCCTAAAAATTATACATGATAGATATTTCAATTCCATATCAGCCTTTTGTAAAAGATGAGCAACTCTCACAACCAAACAACCATTCTCATATATATACTTCGTGCAATTGCATATTCTTATAAGTACAATGAAAGAAAACTACGCGAAAATTTTATTCCGCTACTAAATATTATATATTTTTATACGTGTCGTATGCACTCTCCATTGCGTCCCCGAGTTTCCTCAGTGAATGCGTTTATACGAAACAGACCTTCAGCTACGTACCAACACTCGGACCAAATAAATAAATCTTTAGACACACGTACAGTACCACACGTATAGTAATTGCTATCCTGGAGACAATAGACCGTTCACGTATCCCCCCATAAACCCTCTCATCTTATTCCACTTAGTCCCCCATGAATCCATCAAAGAAGCCATCCGTTAACGTCGAAAACGTCATAAAACAAGTAGAAAAGCAGAAAAAAGTCAAGCAAGAATGGTTGACTCGGCCGTTACATTCTCTGAATAGGCGCGTTCCAGAGAATTCAGAAAGTGGGAGGGCCGAAGGAGCGGTAAATCACGGTTACGTACGGAGAAATACGGAGAGAAATTCGAAAGACGGAAAAAGGCGCGAGAAACGGTTGGACACGTCGACATACAGCGGATTTAAGGGCCACGGTTATGCCACGGAGAGTGTTCCTACGTTTCCTCTGGAGCCTAACCTAAACCTCAACCTTCCAGCCAGTTGATACGCTTGTTTTCCACAGTAGAACAGATCCGTTTGAAAGGCTAACAGCAATAACATTTATTGCGCGTTTAGTAATCCTGTCGCTGCGTCAGTTCGTTGAAAATGAAATCCGACCGACGAGACGGTTGTTCCCTGCGAGAGCTATTTCAAAACATCTCTCCTCCATCACCGATGAAACTTGAGCAGAACACCGAGACTTGACGCGTTTGTGCATGTTTGTTGGGACCGTATATGGTCGCCATGTCGAGGTCCATACACGAAAGAGACGTACATTTTGCGTCTTTTAATAGAAGGGAAAATTTTATAATTCGACGCGTTGCTACGATTAACTTTTTCAGAAAAAATTTCGTCCGACATTCGAATATTTCTTTGAACGAATATTTCATACGCTACTGGCCAAGTTATTTTTTTATGAAAATTGTTATTTTTCGCGAAAGTGAAAATTACTCTCTAGATACCGACTGCAAAATATCGACACCGCTGACATTTCGCGATATTAAAATTGGATTGAATTCCACGTTACGTGGAACGAGAATCCCTTCATTTATATGTGGAAATTCAAATTCATATTTTAAATTTGTATATTTAAATTAAGTGTTTCTTTTTATATTTAAATTGAATGTTTGAAATTTCTATATTTAAATTAACCATCACGTAGAATAATAAAATTCGAACGACTGTATCATTCCGACAGAAAAAGAAAGCTATTCTCACCGTGTAAAATAGTTTGATCCTTATTGTACCTACTGTATTAAAGTTTCGTTTTTTAAGCTGAATGTTCGATCCTCGTGCTTCAAAGAAAACCAATTTCAAACTGAAGAAACACTAAGAAGTACATCAATTATTTCAATCGTTACGAGCCAATAAAGCTAATTAAAAATGATTTGAAACAACACGTACAAAACGGAAATAACAGCAGATAATTAATCACCTGTGCCTCAAAACTCAATAAACCAAACATAAAATTTCCAATCACGCTAATTAAACTGCACATACATATTTTCGCAAATTTCTCCGAATGGAAAGCCAATTGGGATTCAGCTCTGATACACGATACGCGGAACATCGGACGCGTCGCGTTAGTAGTAAAGATAAATAATTGCGGCGTAAATAGACGAACGAAAGTACACGTTCAGTTGAAATACAAAGAGACGAGAGCTTCAAAGAATTCGGAGCGACTCGTTAACCGAGTTTCTCGTTTCCTGACTATTCGACTATTCCAGTCTCGAATAGTTCGCGAGCAAGCTTCTCTCCTGTAGAGAGAACTACCAAAATGGTCAAAAATGACCATTTCAATGTTTTTGTTAGATACTTTATAGATACAAAAGGAAGGTATATTTTTAGACTCGAATGATTCTTGGTAAAATACATAAATAAAGGCTTGTGTACCCTATTTGTAAATATTATAGAAATGTCCTGTTTCTTTTGATATAAATATAAAATATAAATATAAATATAAATATAAATATAAATATAAATATAAATATAAATATAAATATAAAATATTGATATAAATATAAAATAAATAATAGTTAAAATTTAAAATACTTGGTAAATAGATTCTTAAATATTATAATAAATAATATAAATAGTAAATATTATAATAAATAATATAAATAGTAAATATTATAATAAATAATATAAATAGTAAATATTATAATAAATAATATAAATAGTAAATATTATAATAAATAATATAAATAGTAAATATTATAATAAATAATATAAATAGTAAATATTATAATAAATAATATAAATAATAAATATTATAATAAAAAATATATATTAATATTTAAGAATATTTTATCAATGTGAATTAAAGAAGTGCATATATGCATTGTACAAAGTTTCCTTGTTGCTCCAAAAATGTGCGGTCCATTGGGCGCGCCGAGTGCGGTACGCAATGTGTTAATATCTCTGATGGAAATTTTACGATTTGGTCGTCGATAGTTCTAGTGTTGAGGAGCAGATTCGCCGTCTTGGTGGAAATCGAACACGGAAACAACACAGATGGCACGAGCTGGTTGGTCCCGTTCCTAGCTGGACGGATTCCAGCGAGCGCAGACTCGGATTAAAGACGGTGTTTCCGATGTCCCAATGCATGTAACATCCCGCTGGAATGCGCGGCAGTCTCTGATACCGATCTCGCGTTATCCCTGTTGCTGATCTTCCCTCGAGTTACATGCGCGCGCGCGTAGGAGAGATGAAAATGTTGGAACGCGACCTGCGTTCCGTGAGAATCTCCAACGATCGAATGAAGATAACGATCTTGTAATGGCAACAAAGGGAGTACATATAGAGAAGAGCGGAGATACTTCGAAGTTGAGAGACAAAAATTGATTGAAAAAGTGGAGCTTAGTTGAATCAAGAGAGATATTTCGAAGGAATTATTAAGTTGGTGGAATGTTTAGATTGATGTTCAGAGGGAAAAGTATAACGGAGAAAGGTGAATTTGACAGAAGAATAATTATAGCTTTCCCCCACACACAAAACTTCGATTTAGTCCAAGCTGCTCGTTAAATTACGAACTTTTTTTTTTTTACAAAAATGGTATCACTTAGAGAAATACGAACACAACTTCGCAAAAGTGGGCGCGGTGTGAAACGCTTTTTCGACCAACTGGAAACACGGAAGGTGATTTATGAGTGTTTGCACGTTGCGTCGTTTAAGAGTCATTTAAATCCAGGCCGTAGGGTTAATGAAATGCGAGACTTATGAAAATTCATAAAATATTGCCCGCGCCATGCAAATTGCCCCGCGGCTGAGAAATGAAATTAAACGCAAAGGGTACGACTGCATCGATTTTTCATTCCGGCGTTCGCTCACAATATACCACGCGACTTATAAAAACGTACATAATTATCTACCGGTGGAAGTCAGTTATTCATAAGTGCGCGTTGCAGCAATCTTCCTGCTCGTTACGTGTACCAGTGTTACTCGTTGCGTATGTTATTTTCATTAATAAAATTACCACTTTTCCTCCTTTCGATCATTCGTCATCTATCAATAAAACCTTGCCCTCATTTTCGGAAAGCCACAAACCTTCCTACTTATATTTCTAAGTAAGTCAACTTTCAACGATATTTCATGCATGCCAAAAAAAAATATAGAAAATTCAGTGAAGATTACATTATCAAAAGAAAGAATTTGGAATGTGAAGATTATGCTATATCACAAGATTTAACTTTAAAGAAAAGAAAAATTGAGAAGAAGAAATCAATCGTCTCACGCTTGAATTACGCTTCTGGTAGTACATCTCCAACCGAACCAAAACACGATGGAATTAAATATAATTAAATGACCTTTGAGAAACGAGGAAGGAAATTACTGTGACCGAGTGGTAAAAAAAGCAAGAACCTTCGGTAATTAAATTACCCCACGAGAATAATTAATACCGCTCGACGGCGGTTAATTGAGAATGAATGGGAGGAGAGCCTACCATAAAAATTACGTTCGATATTAATCGCGACGATTAAATTGCCGACATCGAGGCAGAGACGTATCGATAAATCATACGCGTGAATAATAACCCGACGGATAGATAGATCCTGTTAGAATTCCATAAGCTGCCGATGAATTGCGCAACGAACGTTACAAAAGGGGACGTAATTTAATATGGGACATTTGAACGGCGAGAGACGCTTTCTATTCGCGACACAGGGGCCACAACGTTACGTTAATGGAACAATGAATGGTGAGCGGGGTCAAAGGTGGGCGCCATAACTTTGCGCTTAATTTATCACTCTTCGCGATCATCGGGGATTAACTTCACGACTGACCTACATATTTCCAAGCGGTTGATGGATAGTCATTGAGGTAGCCGCATGGCAGTCACCTGCTACCAGTAATGGACAATCCCATAAATGGTCTTCCGTGGAACTCCGTTGTTCCCTCCGCGCATTGTGCGTAGTTTCACCTTGTACTTACCTGAAACAAAAACGAAACAACAGGCGAGTTAGTTTGCGAAAGCGTGCACGATCGATAGATTCTCGTTCCATGCCCAATGTTTGATACAGTGCTCGCGATGATGGCGAGATGATATTCTCGACCGCGGAGAATAATACGGAGAACGAGCGAGAGAAAGTGTCTGGCGATTGACGTCTGTTTCTACTGACGCGCGGTCTTCAGCGATGCTTTGGAGAATCGACGGTGCAAAGGGGATTTGGAATTTTTGATCAGACGCGACGGGAGAAGTCTCGTGAGGTCATTGCAGAATTCTCTCTGTATCTAACTTAATTGATAAATTTCTATCCAAAGATTTCACGTTTTAAATTTCAAATGTAACTTCAAGCGTAAAGAAACTTGGCTTTACGTGAATAAGAATAAGCTGATTATAGACAACCAGATATTCAGTTACCATCGAATAACTTGCTAGTAAATTTAAAAAAAAATAGGCAGAAATATAAACACCGTGAGACCAGATCAGATCAGGATATATTAATTGAAATTTCATTTTATTTATTGCATACCTCGAACAGCGATGTTCACTTGTTACTCCAACTTTGTTAGATACGATCGTAGCCGATCGTTAAAATTCTAGCCTCTTACGTACCGGTGAAATAAGATATTTCCTAGATTTTATGAGAACTCCTCCGACTACCAACGGACGAGAGACAAGAGATCTCTCGCGCCTGGACGAACGCCCGTTCGCGCGATAATTCTCGTCGAGCTCAGGGGAACCGAGCTGTTCACCGAAATGGATATCCTGCTGCGACACGAAATAACAACGTGCTAGCGAGCAAATTAATCACCGGTGGATAATTAATTAATTTTCACGGAGTGCAAACTTAAACACGGTGAACCGAAAAGATCGACGATTCGATGATTAACGTAACCACGTGTACACCGTAGTGGTTCACGACTTGTCAGCTGTTCAATGTATCGACAGTCAGATCACGATCACACGATTCGCACGAGTTCGTTGGCGTCGACCGATTTCTCTTTTTGAGATATTAAATATAATCGTTCGAACTGTAACGAAGAAACGGATGTTTTCGAAACAAACTCGGTCGAAGAAAAAACATATACGATTGGTCACGAAGTCAACATACATATGTACGTATGTCGTACATTTCAAATATTTCGAACAAGAAAAAGAAAAGACGTAGACATTTTATTGATTTCAATTGGTTTGTTAGACAAATTAGAAAATAGATCGAGAACACAGACTTACGAAACATCTATATATCATTGTAACATACATCTCACGTTTTCCAATAAATAAAACAAGAAACGTCGTTATTTTATCAGAATCTGTACGCCAATAAATAAATTAGTGCTTATGAAATATCTGCGATCTCTATTTCTTTAAATATTTCACTAACCTACGTGACTAATTGTATCTCGGTTATCCCGATAAGCTAAAAATCGATTATTTTAATTAATTCAGCTTTTCCTCTTTATTCTGCTAGTTTTTATTCCTCTTGTTTTCTTTTCGTTTTTCTTTCTGTCTTTGTCATTGTTTTTCCTTTCCTTTTGCAGAAATCGACTTTTTTGATGGATCGACTGTACGAGGCAGCCGTCAATGAATAAGAGATATGCTGTTTGCCGTCATTGTGACGTTTATTTCTGGCGCTCGTTTATTAGGAGGTATAATTCGTTTTTGCCACGTTTAATCGACGCAGGCAATTTCCCTCTGGCGAAAACCAGAAATCGTTCTCGTTACCGGGGTTCCGTTCGTTCGATTATTTTTAGGATTTCACCGCTCGTGATTAGTTATGTAAATCGGGCCGCCGCGCTGGGCAAAAAGCAAACACGCGCTGCTAATTTGTTTTAACGATCGATCAAGCTTACGTTCCTTCCCTCCATTTTTAAACATCCAAATACACATGAATAAATTACGGGTTGTGAAAAAGAGTTTTTCAACGATTTGGAGATATCTCGGATCGTATCGCCGCAATAGTAAGCAATTAATTTTTCTTGTCTCGTATCTAAGATACTGTAATAACTGCGTTGCATATATTAATCCACCGTCGAGAAAGTCTCGTAAAAATTTTTTTAAACGAAGCAAATAACCAATATTTATTTCCATCTTTAATAAAATGTCTCCTGAAACGAATTCATAATTTTGAAACGAACAACGCTGTATATTCTAACTTGTGACGAAATTTCTATCATTTTCTTTAGTTCCTGGAAAAATTTATTTGTTAAACCTCGGAAAATTAACTAATGTTTTGCTTGGGAGGTTTATATAATCTCGTTAGACTCTGCAATGTAATCTATAATAATAATACAAACGACGATTGCGAAGATTCGAAATTTTCTCTTACAAATCTCAAATGATCCAATAATCAAAACAGCCCTGCAATAAATCTGAAAAATCAGGAAATTTATCTACCTGCATCGGAGATCAAATGATACGCAAATAAATGACACGCTCGAAATAATTCTGCAACGAAATTATCAACAACTATATTTCCTCTCATGGAAAATCCCAAATATAATATACGTTTGAAATAACTTGTAATACACGTTTGAAATAAATAAATTGTATGTATCACTGTGAAATAAAATAAATTTTCAAATAGTATTTTATTCCAACAAGAGCATTTCAATTAGGTATTTTAAATACCTTTTATTTCAGATGTATCTAAAACCGGTCTGGATGTAAAGGATGTAAAGTGAGATTTCTTGCAACTTCATTTGATTCTATCAAATAATAATTCGCAAATTACTAAGCAATAATTTATCATATTTTGCTAAATATATCGCAAGGTTGTATAATCTCGACAAAATTTTCATGCGAATCCGTGGAATCCTCTTTCATAGCTCCGATATTTAAAAAAAAAAACAGAATTTCAACTGAATCGAAAATAATCTTAAAAATAAAATTGATCGAATGTTATCGAACAAAAGAATGTTGCTCAAACCAGCTTGACTGATAATTTGTTAATTTGCTTCGATAGCTGATTACACTAATTTTGAGGAAATTGTGTAGTAATAGTTTGTATGTTTACTGATCCTAAATTGTTAGATGAAATTGCACGATGTAAAAGTATGTCAGTAAAAAGAGGTAGTAATTATTTCATTTCATCTTAATCTTTCCAAGTGGAAATCCATTTAGCGAATTACAGGAATTAATAAGTTTCACTCTGTAGACCTGGGGCATTTATTTCTCGTCAAAGTGGAACAAATTAAATTCAATTTCCCTTGCTATTGTCTCGCAAATATATTATTCAGTATGCGTGTCCTATGTAATTGTATCTCTGTAACAGTCGATTCGAAGTACACCTATTTAGAACTTTTTTTCTTTGATTTCTTTTTTTTTTTGGGCGAATACTGTTGTATCATTAACAAGCATTTAATTAAGAATTATCTATAGTCAGTTGGCAATTACTGTTGTGTTAAAGAATATTAAAAATGAGACTTGAAACAATATTTATATGTTCACATTCGCTTCTGAATTAAGTAAAATTAAGTTCGCTCGGAACATTAGAACGAAACTTGACTACGGAGTGAAAAATCAAACATTACAAAATTCAATTCTTATCTCACTTTAATTCCATCTTCAAATAATTTTCAGTGCCGCCTCCTCGATTTAAAATGAATGCAACGGCAGTGTTCCGCAAACGGTAGCCGAGTTTCTCCATAGAAAAGATCGCGGATTCGATATCTAAATCGAACAGGACGTCGTTATCGGGACCAATAAAATGTCTAACGATATTTATTCTGCGCCACTGGACAATAATCCCGGCGTAAATGCCAGGGATTTGCATTTCTCTCGTTCGGAAATGTATCAATTATTGAACAGAGAGAGACCTCCTCTGCGAGGGGATTTTTTTAACGAGGACAAACCGGATCGGTTTGCATTCGTTTCGCCATGGAAAATAATCGGATACAGGTGCCGACCCGGTGTCATAACGCGACGATGACAAAAATCCGCGTTTTTCAAAGGTATAATGGCACACTGCTCGTCAATATATCGTCGGAGCGACCGTCGTTTTCCAAACAAATTTTCAAATCACCGTCCTCTAAAACGAAATCGAATATTTTATTATCCAACGAAAAGCCATAAACGACATTATCTGACGGTCGTTTCGAGTAACGAACGGCCACAGAGAGATAAAAAAAAATGAAACATTGCGAATTCATTGGTAAAAATTATTGGCTCGTATTTATCAAAAGTTATCACCAACGGATGATAAAGTCTGCTACTCTACTATTCACAATTTTGATATTCAATTGCAGAATTGTACAAAGATTGCTTCGAGGTTCATATGTAAAGTATGTCGGATGTAAATACGCACGTTGTCATCCGATTATTTTATATTTCATGAACAATATTCTTAAAATTTGTTTCTCAAGATGATGACTTTCTACGTTTGAGAGTTTATAGAAACCAAAGGATATTTTCACTGTTTCATTTTCGAGAGACAATTTTTTTTTATCACAAATGATATCGTACAAATTGAGTTACTTACATTTACAGTAACATTAACATTTTTATATACGTAAAATATTTTCATAAATTTTCAAGCTTTTTCATGAAGCAATTCTACATTAGAACGAACTTAACATGTGAATGATAAAGAAATATTTCCTTTCTTCTATCATATTATACAACTTGGACATATATATGTATGTATATATACCTACATAATAAACTTTGGATAATTTGTTTTATCATAATATTTTAAATCCCAATCAAATCACTTTACACCTAGTTAACTAATAATTCTCTTCCCTCTTTGAACTTCCTTTACAGCTCACAGATTATCTATCTAACGTTCACAATATGTACATGAATTATCTCTCCACACACATCTGATCAAGTATACCTTTTTATTACCATGAACGATCGTAACGTAAGTTAACAAGCAGTAGAAGCAATTCGAAAGATAAACAGTCTTTCGTCACGCAATAATGGATGCACATTTTTCTATGAAGATCGAGTCTCTTCGTCCACAATAACATAATCACAATCCACAGGCCTAACCACAATCTAGCTTCTCGATCTTTCGTCGAGTTTAATAAGATCCGGCCATTCTATTGTATCTGGGAATTTTAATTCACGCATGATTAGGCCGATGAGAAATGAAATTTCGTCCCCAAAATTTCACTTTACAAAATGAAAATCTTGTCAAAGTACAAGATATTGTACCAAGTGAAACAAAATTCTGCTTAGGCTCTTTTACTTTTTAATTAAAATTTATCAAAATTAAATTTTCCGTAAATACCTAACTATCGGTTAAGATAGTATTAATGGAATGGACGAATGTGGAATGAAAAGGAAAAGAAATTTTGCTTCTCCAGACATTCACTGACAAAATACCAAATAGATGTCTAAAAGAATTAAGTTTTACTTCCACTAACTAACTAACTAACCTCTATCCAGTTGAAAAAACAAAAAATATATATATATATATAGACATACATCTCAGCCTTTTGCTTTCTAAAATAGAAACCAAAAATCTCTCCTTGGAAAAAACATCTTAGACTCCCGAACAGGCAACAAAACGAATCTAACCTAAGCCCAACATCCCGTCTCGCAAGAAGAATCGCGCTTCCAAAAAGAAATTGCCAGGAATTTCAACATACGGCCAGGCAGGTTTCAATGCAGCGCAGCCTGAAAAGCCCGTGTGTTTCTAATTCATGGCGTGTAAATAGCGAGCAGCCTAGTCGGAGCTATTTACTGTTTGTACCACTGCCGGAGGAAATTGAAGTTAACGATTGTAACGCGGCCTCGCCGCGTCGAAAGTTGTAACGCGTACCTACACATACCTATGACCGAGAGAAAGAGAAAGAGAAAGAGAGAGAAAGAGAGAAAGAGACCGAGACGGAGCGCAATTTCACGACCGCGTTCGTTTCGTATTATTCGATTTCGTGTCCGCGTGTAATTTATCGATTCCACGCTGATACGGCGTTTTGTGTTTATGTCACTGTCGTACCGCCGCGCTGGTAATTGCCACATTTAACTTAAAGCTCTTTTTTTTCCTCTTTCTTTTCGTTCGTTCGTTTCTTTTTCTCCTTCTCTTCTGCTTCCTTTTATCGTTTCGAACCGGATCATTTTTCCAAAGAGGAGTGGGAGGGTGAGAGGCGCGACGTTTCCGTAATTGTAGCGGAGAAAGAAACCAGCGGTGGCGGATTTATGGCCGTCGTTTCGCGCGCAAAGTACGATTACCGGCGGGCTTAGGAGGAGTTCGATTGCAAATCGTAATGAAATCGCGAGTAATTGAAAGCGAGCATGGATCTTACGCGTGAGATACAGTGCGCGCCCCGTTGATACACTCGATTGTGAGAGAAATACGCAGCCGAGTGAGCTATTGGCGAGAGGGTCTAAACGTGCCAATGAATATGTATTCGCAATGAATCACCCGCCACGAGAATTTTATTACACGGTTTCGACGCGTTATTTCAGTGTAACGGCCGCCTTTTTTCTCCACCGGCTCTACACCACGTAGACGCTGTATAGCGATCATTTTTCCGCATATTGATCTATTTGTTTGCATGAACGGAATGATTAAGCTTCACGGAGGAGAATGTTAACATAAACGGATCTTGCGCGAACGTGTTTCTTTTCCTTTTCTCCGCGCGAATTTCACACGATGCCTACGATTATCAAGCACGATTATCAAAATGATTAAAAAATTTCTACACACCGTAAGAAACTTTCATTCCTTTGCAACTGCAATAAAAAAATATTGCTTGACAAATCGAGTCTAACATTCAAAGACAAGAAAAATCTCCCGAGACAAGAATTATTAGAAAAACTTCAAGATTGAAAGGAGAAACTTGTACACAGTTAAATTAATTAGTGTGAAATGAATTAAATATTATATATAAATATAAATTATTTATATATTTTATAAATATTATTTTATATAAATATTTTATAAATGTAAAAAATAAATTATATCAAACCGTAAGATATCACAGACAAATATATATATATATATAATACACACACACACATATATATAAATATTTTATAAATGTAAAAAATAAATTATATCAAACCGTAAGAAATCACGGTGTACACGCGTAATGTATTATTGCAATTGCTATAGTATTTCGAAAGTTCACTTCCTTTAGAAACCTCGCAGAGCATACAGTGACTTTCGTTCAACTAAATCAACGACATCTTCTCGGTGTTGTACACCGTTTCAAACTTCCCGATCATCATCGCAACAACGTCGCATAGTAACGGTACGAAAACGGTAAATGCGCGGTTTGAGAAATGCATCGAGATGCAATATTGCCGAATGTGGGGGATAATTTACGGCAGCTAGGCGTATCTCGCCGCTTTTATTGCGAATCTTTCGCCGGCCGCGCATCCGACTTACAATGTTCGCGTTCGCCATTGTGTGTCATTCCTCCGCGCGGAGAATGGATTATGTATATACCGCATTTGAAGGATTGTAGGCAGCGGCCGGTCGATAAATCACCGGCAAATCATAAGCGTGCGCGCGTGTGCCCTCGCTGGATGGAAATCGAGGATGGAGGAGGCGAAACGAGAGTCCTCTTTTGTCTACTTACGCGTCGAAAGGTGAGTTTCAATGGACGGGATAATGAGAACGATTCATCATAATTTTATGCGCGTACACGAGGAGAGAGAAAGTCCTGTTCGAGACTGGCGACGTGATATATATCCCTCGGCGTCGATAACCGATTGCTCGATTTCGATCGTAATCGTGGAAAATTGCCGGGAACAAGATGAGCAGCTATCGAGTTCTGCTTTTTCCAACGAAAACCCTCGGTATCCCACTCGATTACGCTGCTTTTCAAACATTCGTCTATTTTTCGAAATTAGGTTTCGACGTTCAATGGATAGTTTCATGGCAAGTGACACGCGGTGATGATGAAATATCGATCGGTCGTGGAAGATTGTTCACCAACGAGGTGAGTCTCCAAATATCCAATTTCTAATTTTTCAACGAAACACCAGTTCCCACTCTCGATCATATTAATATTGTCCATTTTCTTCTCTGGCTGTTATATAGATATTTAATAATTTTTATGAAAATTAACGTAAATTTTCTGCCGTGGAAGGTGAATTGGAAACATTAAATTAACATTCTCTCAGTTCCCTTAATTGACTTTTGATCATAGCAAGATATTCAATTTCCTATTTTTGGGAGAAGATCTCCTGCAAAGAAAAAACACCCACATCTCCACAGTTGGAGAAAATACACAAATCACGTGGAATGTAACATCTTGAACAATTTTTTGAATTGCTCGAAGGTGAACACTGACGCGACACGAACGCAACATCTCGTAGCTCGCGGCTCGATCAAGATTTTTACCGCGTTCACCTTCGAATCGTTTCCCTGCCGCAATTTACGTCGTCCGCTCGCCGGACAAGCCGGGGACCGCGGCAATACCGGAAACATGAATTACCTGAAATCCATTTTATTTGCTTGGCCGGGGTTTCCTCTGTGAAAGGCTCGTTTCCCGTTTTACGAACATTATGTCGATCGCCCTCCGGTTAACGGGGACGAAAATCGATCTACGCGAGCTTGCGAAAGAGGAGTCGCGAACGGTCGAAAAACCGGAGCAACGTTGAGAGACTTTCAAGGGACTTATGCGTAATTGTCCACGATCGTTCGAGTGTGTCGAGTGTGGCGTGGCGATGACCGTGATCGATCATCCAAGTGTTTACATGGCGTGCAAGATCAATCAAAACTGAAACTATCTCGGATGGACGAATTTTCCGACTTGAGAGATTTCGAATTATTCGTTTCAGAAATTTTTCATTGTCCGTTTCACAGTGAAACAACGAGAAGTTTGAAAGTAAGGCGAAATTAGTCATCAGAAATTATCACTTTTTGAATTTCACTTGCGATCCAATTCTAAAGTTGCAAACTTTCGTTTAAAAGATTCTTAAACGTCGCTTGCACATTTTTTAAAAACGATCCGTGAGACATGAGAATAAAACATGTGAGATTTGTTATACTTTCCAGAGAATATTGCTATCGACAGCGTCGACGTTTACTAAGTCGCTGGCGAATAGATATATTAATCGAATCTTAATCAAACGCAGGCATATCAAATCGGATCGAGGTATTCAACAAATTTATAACAGTGAACGGAGAAAGAAAATTTTCGTTAACGGTATCGCATTCCATAGCAACAGTATACCATTCACCAACTCTCCAATTAATAACAATATATTCAAACAAGTTTCCCACAAATATATATTATCGATATGTTTCTCAACACGCTCACTTGAAATTTTATATATCACGCAACTGAAAAAAAAAACTATTTTCTCAATCATTTATAACGTGACGTTATCATTGAAAAAATATTTCGAACGATATCCATTTTTTACATTATTATCTAGTATTTTTACTTTCTTAAAATTTTTCAACTTGTTCAATTTCTTTTATCATTTACTACGTTGATTGTAATTAAATTTCGTAGGTTTTTGTGAAAATTTAGTGACAAAAATTTTCCTCCTGAAACCTCCGAAATCATGTTTTTACATTTACAAATGGCACGAATATCTCTGATACAAAGGTTTCTCTTCATTTAATCTTTCAGTTACAATTCATTCTGTCCCGTTTATCTTTCAGAAATTTACACTTATCACGTATTAAACTTTAGTTAAAAAAAAAAAACTATATAGACAGATAAAAACCCACAAAACGATCCAATCAATTTACAAAATAATTCAATGGAGTAAAGTAAGAATTTTGTAGAATTTATACCCAACGATAATCAATTTCATTTGTCTCTGTAAACGGTGTTCATAGAAGATCAAGATTCAGGTTCGTAAGACTGGATTAGTCTGACGCGACGCGCTGACAAAAGGTGTACACGTAGGCAACTGATCATGTACACTGAACGCTGTTTTATTCACTACCTATGAACGATTGCGTACGTACTGGCTGCCTACTCAATAACCAGACAGCATCGATTAATAAAATAACAATAAAACACGGTCTGCCTACGCGAATTGTATTCGATCAAAGAATAGGCTGGTTCTCTCGCCATTTGTCCGCGTGTTTTATCGCTCTTTGAACACCGTTTTACGAATGTTCAACCTTCGCTATATCGGACAAAAAATCGACAAGTTACCACGATGACAATATCGCATTGTCGCAATTTTAATATCAGAAATGAATTGAATTTTAATATTATTTAATTAGACTTTAGTTAGAAATGACAAATAAAGTATGAAATTTACAACGAAATCCTGTGAGATGCAAGGTATCTCGTGTCGATTATATGAGTCATTAATAATATCATAATATTAAAATTCAATTGTAATGTTAAATTCTATAATAATATTTTTCTAATATTGTAATTCTAATATTTCTACTATTGTAATTATAATAATAATATTTTTCTAATATTGTAATTCTAATATTTCTACTATTGTAATTATAATAATAATATTTTATAATAATAATATTTTTCTAATATTGTAATTCAATTCATATCTAATACTTCAAAATTCAAAATCCAAATTTTTTGATCCAAGTGCCTTTGCCCCAAATTAAAAAGTTTTGGTAGAAGAATTACCGCAAGTGTTAAAAAACATTTTAAATATTTCAGAAGAAAGAAAGAAGTTATTATTTATTGAAGTTTGTAAATGCTGCACTACTCATATATAAAAAAAAAGCAAAAATACGTTTCTTTAATTTTTTAATTCGCTATTTTTATTTTCAAGTGGAATGTACGTGTTGAGAGTATGGTAATGGCGAACATGAAAATTCGACGTTTGCCAATTACGGTGTTGTCACTCGCAAGGACTCTTCAATTATCTTCCTCGGAGCACCAACGAAAAAGGAAGAAGAACCAAATTCAAATTACACAGGTGCACAGGTTCGAAGCGTGACGCACTGCAATCGGCTAACGAGTTCCGTGTGTACGCACGTAGCGGTGTTATGCTCGCGTTGGCCACAATGCAACGCACATCGTAATTACCGACGCGATTCTCAACTAGTAAAAGTTGCGCGAAACACCCGCGCCTTTTACCTACGAGATCCATTAGAACAAGTGGAAAAGTAAATCAATGCCGCTGATGAAAAGATCGTGCTCGATGATTCGAAGCGCAAAGCTTTTTCCTCGTTAGAACGCAACTAGTTTTCTAGATCTACTGTATAATCGCGAGACATATAATTTTCTGATAATTGATAAATCGATGAAACGCGTCGATCTTTCCCTTTATATATATACGCGTGTATATATACAAAATACAGAGTGTTTCGTAACTTGTGGGACCCATTTCGGGAGCTGATTGTACGCCTAAAAATAATGAAAAAAAGTCACATAAATATATATGTCTTATCTGTCTTCGTTTATGAGATGCAATGAATTTTCTGTTTTAATTACTTTTACAAAAGATGCTCGAAATGACCACCTTGCATTTGAAGACAAGCCTGCACGCGTCTTGTCATTCATCTGGTTACTCTCTCTATCATTCCTGGTGTTTCTCGAATTTGTCGGAAGCCTTGCTCTATTCTGTTTCGTAGTATTTCAGCATTTTCAATCGACGTTGCGTATACAATAGATTTCAAATGTCCCCACAAATGAAAATCTAATAGNATTCAAATCCGGAGAACGAGCAGGCCATGCAATAGGACCTCCACGACCAATCCATTTATTTGCAAAGTGTCGATTTAAAAAATTGCCTAGCCACTCGGCTAAAATGCGGCGGAACTCCATCATGCATAAACCGCGTACGAAGTCTAATATCGACTGTAACTTCCTCTAATATTCCTAATGTAAACGCGTGCTCAAAAAATCAACGTACTTTGTGCCTGTTAGTTTCCCATCAAGAAAAAAAGGTCCAATTAAAAATTTATCAATTATTCCTGCCCATACGTTTAAACTAAACTGGTGTTGATGTCTTGAATGCACAATAACATGTGGGTTTCCTTCATCCCAATTATGATTATTATGAAAATTGAATATACCATCCCTGGTAAAACTAGCTTACCAGAGCTTGCTCTGTTTATAAAATTCATTATATCTCATAAACGAAGACAGATAGGGCATATATTTATGTGACTTTTTTTTGCATTATTTTTAGGCGTACAATCAACTCCCACAAGTTACGAAACACCCTGTATATGGAAAGGCATCGGTACGGGGCTGTGAGAAAAAGGGAAACAACGGAGAAAACGCGCATTAAATTCGCCACGGCGTTGCACCCAACAATTCTACGGTCGTTAACGAGGCCGAGGTACATTTTAATAGCTAACTAATTCCGTGATTAATCCCAGTGCTATAGAGGGTAATGAAACGTTATTAACTCATGGCACACATAAACACACACGGGCGTTAGATGGCGAGGATAACGTTTCGCATTATTCTAACGAGAGACGATGATGGCTGAGGAAGAAATTCAAAGTCATCGACTCCGCCGACGTTAAGGAACTGTTGATAGCATTGAATGCGAATGCCGTATGCATTTTATTCGCAACTGTTCATATTTTAATTGCAACTACATACTTGTATCTCATTTGCGTTTCATCGTAAATATATTGAGAGTCGTGCTCTTCGATTCATTAAATTATTATTTGTACGTTATATTACACGGAATATTAATACTTGTTAGTATTAATATTAATTTAATAATTCGATCAATTAAATTATTTGTTGGTTGAAACATTGATTCTTGAATATTGATAGAGTTAACGCTAATGAAATGTGGAATTTCTAATGAAATTTGTTGAAAATTTCACATCGTATATAAATCCGATCCTTTAACCCAAGCTCGTAAAAAAATCTTCAATTTTATTCAGTATAAAATTCCCGTACAAAAATTCGAAGATAAAATCGAAATTAATTGTGACTTTAGACAAACAGATTGGTATTCTATCTATTTCGTTCACCGCCGTTAAAAATAATCTTCTTTCCAGACACGAGCACGATTATCATTCGAGAAGAAGTACAATATCCATATACTGCAACTTTATTAGATCAAACCCACGCGAGGTATTCGTTTCCTTTCCTCCTCGCGTCGCCAACAGGTAGCATACGTTACGCCAAGTGAATATTATTCCCAGCAATTCCCAGTTTTGAGTAGGGCAATTAACAGATAATGAAATTCGCGATACCTGATATCCCGAAGCGAAATGCAATCTTCCATGGATCTCGCGATCCAGTTCTTGTCCAGTCGCGATAAAACGGTGTCGAGTTGACATACCATACAAGCGCGAAAGAGTCAGCGTACGAAAGCGGGGAGCGAGATAATTAGAAGCTAAGGTGCACGCAGGTTAGATCTTAATTGCTCGCCCCTACCGATGCGAATTATCCGGAAGGCTTGAAAGCCTTCCATTGTCAGCCGAAGGAAGTGCAAGTGTTCATATCTGGCCAACGGCTGAAGAAAAAAAGAGGAAAAAGAGCACTCAACCGCTCGTCATGGGAAACTTTTTGTCTTCGCAGCCACTTAACGCAGCTACGTTTCAGTACCGCGTTCCGTTATCGTTAATCGTACCGGCATAATCGTAATTTCGAATCATTAGAGGAAGATGCTGACGGGTCTAGCTGACGGGAAGAGGTAGACATTGATATTTGACATTCACGTGAGGCACAGTATTACACACAGATTTGCGAAGAGCTGGTCATACGATGATGGAAAGGAACATCAAACTGTGCATGGTATTGCGGATTTTTATGCATTTTTGATAAATTTGGAAGTGCAAAAATACGCGCAATGCGTATAATATGAAAAGATAGGGTGTTTATTATAACATTTAGTGGATGAAGCAGATTTTCATTCAGGTCTCATTTCTTTGATTATGTTCGTAAAAATTTTAAAACGCATTCAGAATCCACCATTTGCTATCAAAGTGTTTTAATAGATACGTATAATTTACGCTATCAAAATATTTAAATGTGAACACATACACACACACGCGCGCGCGCGCGCAAATATATATATATAATTATATATAAATTATATATAAATTATATATATATATATCGAAAAAATAAATTTTCGAGCAAGAGCATTTCTAAGTAATAATATTATCCAGTCGTAAATATTGCACAACTGCCAATTTTAAATTTTCTTTTGTGCGCTGTTTCATACATATTCTTTAAATACGAAATCATTCTTGTACAGAAATAAATAACGCGACGATAAATTATGGGAAATAAAGTACAAAAAGTATGTGAAACTTGTCGTTAAACTTGTACGTGACATCGACGAAATAGAATTCATGCAATATTAATCATTTCCAAGAAATTATAGCATCATTTCTTGTCTGCAGCATACTCCAAAAGGAGTATTAGATTCACTGGGTAGTCGACCAACTCGTTCTACAACAACTTTGTTGCGACTCGTTGATTACACGACATTTAACTGGTAGACCCATTCAGCCGACACAAGCAACGAAGTACAAAGAGAGGATTAGATTATAAAATTTCCTACAGCCTCCTCGAAACCCATCTTTGTAGTTGTAATTTTTGTAACACGCTATTTGCGGGATACTACGTAGCACGAATATGTAGAAGCACACGTTAGCGGACTGCTTCGTAGATAGTTCGTCCGATAAAGGCTCTTTACACAGCAATGGTTTCAGATTGTTAAGAAGACTATAAAATCGTCGAAAGATAAACATAGCTGGCATTAAACGTGCTCGTTTTACATATCTGTTAGCTGATTTTGCTCAATTATTTCCTAGCGTCGAGTGAGTTGAATCTTTTATGGAAATTACTGAGAATTCCTGTTACCATAATTTTCCTGTCATCTATGTTTTTCACTAGTCTCCTCTCTAACGCTTTCTTCCAGCAAAGAATCAAGTGTGCATTTATGAACAATGTGTATAAAAAAGGAAAAAATTCCACGCGCCCGCGTTCCCATTTCGCGTAAAGCATTAGAATTGAAGATTAAGCGAAACCATATTCACGACATCGAGTATACGGCTTCATGCTTCGTCACGCGCAACAGTTTAAACAGGCTACGCTCGCGTTATTACATCGGAGGAACCGTAACTAACTGTAATTCACGATACTTGACAACACCACGGATTGAGTAGTGAACCGCCACGTTAAATGCCAAACACACGGGGATCATCCCATCCTCGAGCATGAAGATAAGTAAAACACTGGTCTTGGATAAAAGAGGGTTTTCAACGAAAAATCTGTCGCTAGATCTGACAGACGAGTGACATAATTTATATAAAAATCGCGTTTCTGACTATTAAACATGTAGATTGTTTTTTTTTTTTTTTATTATAAATCTATAGCGTGATAATTGAATCATGAAAATCGGTAAGAAAAAAAAAATAGAAACGCCGTGTGAAAGAGAGATCTATACACTCACAATGATGTACGAACCTTTTTTCTAAAAATCAAATTGATCAATTTCAAATAAGATTCTCTCAATCTGGATCGTTTCTACCCTAAGTGAAATTTTATTCACAAATTTGCACTTTCTTCGAAGAACATTTTAAAGATCTTACTGGCCATACAATTACAACGTCTTTTCACGTGTCTTTGAAATCCTGGAGCAGTAAAGAAAAAACTTAGTACGACTAAGTGTGCTTGCCCTCGGAACGAGACAAAAAGAATTTTTAAAATCTCACATCTACATACGTCAAATAAACGGATTAAACAAATTAAAATGAACAAGCAACTTAGAACAAAAAGGAACAAATTTGACAATTTATGACGAAGAAAGTATACTAATTGCAAGTATACACGTTAATACTATCAATTTCACGTCACCACGTACGCGTGTCGAGCGAAACCCACCAACACCTCCACCTTCCGAGGTGGAAGTGAAGGGGGGATACACCCTGAAACAGGTTGCAATACTCCGGCAGCAACTCCTCCCTTGCAAAGTAGCAGCGACCACATGATGAACGCATCGTCGACCGTAATGGCGGTGCAGTTTGTCTTCTCGAACGCGCCGCGAAAACCAGCAGCGTCAAGATCATCAGGATGACCGGTGGTGTACCGGTGGTGATGCACGTGCGCTGACCTGTCCGCTGATGTTTCAGTTATTAATTTTTATGGCCTCGGCAAACGCCACGGGCGACCAAGAAACACGCCAGGTTTAATTGCACCGTTCTGAAAATCTCGGCAGCACGGGCTTACGTGACGATGTCTGATCTTTTTCTCGGTTGTCGAACTTCTTGCACGAAGGTGATACAATGGGGAAACTTGTACACACGTACAATACGTGTCTTGCGTTCTTCGTGGAAACGCTATTTTGTTGTTTGACGGGATGACTGATCGCTGTGTTATTAAATTTTACGAGATCGTGCGCTCTCGTGGCGCTGTGTTTTACGCGATAAAGCAATCAGTCGAGTGATTTTTGGTTTGTGGAAACGGGCCAAGTTCCGAGAAGGTAAGTGTATATAAACATGTGGCTGAATGCATATCGCGGAAGCACACACATTCTTGGAACATGAATTCTTTCAGTAGGGTAGAACTTTTTCTAATTGTTTGTGATTAATAGCTTCCATAGGAAAGTGTAAATACATTACACTTTATAAATACATGATAAATGAAATTTGTCAAGTCATGGAACGTAAAATTGATTATTCTTAACAACAAAGAAGAATAACTTCTGACTATTAAGTATAATAATGATAATAATAATGTAAATAATTGAAGCGAAAAGCTACATAAATGATTGATAATGCCCTAAACGATTTTAAAACGTGCAGTACACGTTCCCTGCTATTTATCAAAATTTATAATACTCCATCTGACATACTGTTCCGCTTGTATAAAATCGAATTAATTAATCGTTCATTTTCTATACGGTTATGAGATTTCATTAAACAGAAGCACGTGCTTTAAGTATTCCGCAGCAAGCCGAAGTTAATTTACCATGTTATTTCCATTACAAATCAACGAACGTATATTATTAAACTCGCTATGAATTAAAAATTATAAAATATAATCCGCGGAATGCTTAACACTCTTCGAAAAATATAATTAATATCATGTACATATACGTACGTACGGTCTTAATTGTTTCGAATTACGTTTCCTCTTTTATAATTAATTATACTCTCACGATCTCGTACCGTAATCGTGACCATCTCCCCGATACTATCGCCTCGGACAATTAAATTAACGCCAGTCAAAAACACTCATCTCTTTCCCTTTATCGTTCATTCGCAGCCAATTTTTGTCGCATCAACCACCAATGTCGAATTTTTCGGAGAACATTTACCAACTCTACTCACTTTTACAAGAAGCTTCATACAAAGTCTTTCCAAAGTTATCTGATTGAACGACACTCAAAAATGTCAGAAAGTTTCATTTCAACCTTAATTTTATCAACTATATTAATCTTTTTCCTAAAGAAGCCTCGTGTAAAGTTTCCTTGATATCATTTGACATCGAACAATTAAATTAACATTCACTCCAAAGATACATCTTCTTTCTACCTTTCAAAGTGAATTATTTTCAATAACGAACGTTCGTTCGTATCAACAACCTCCATTTTCATTTCGTTTTTTCCAGAAATTTTACGCAAAACTTTCCAAAGTATACCAAAATCCAAATACGTGTATTAAATGTTCGAAGTACGTACATTCAGTTAATAACATTGTTACGTTTACGACTGTAAAAATCTGACACCACAAAAATGAAATAAAACAGAATAAGAACAAGGATGTGCGCAGACAGTATAGTACTCTCATAGTACTCTCAAAAAGAGCTATCACAACTAACCCTCGATTCCTTCGCGCGTAAAAACCAATACGACGATAGGCGAGATGAGAGAAAACGATAGCAGCGAGTTCACGCTGTTCACGGACCGTCCGTAACGCCGATGTTTCGGTTATTAATTTTTACGAGCACCCGTGAGCACTGTACCGACGAAACTCTGTCTTGCTCATCTACCCGTGTACGCGCGCGGTTCTTTGCAGAAAAAAAAAAAAAACAGAAAAAAAGAGAAAAGAAAAAGGATTCACTTCCATGAAAGTTCACTTTTGTCCCTTCGGAGATTTCATACACACGTACGCGTGTGCAGGTACGTCGTTTCAGTTATAACGTACATTTCCGTAAACGCACGCGTCCGTCGATTCACTTCTTTCCTTTCCTCTTCCTCCGAATAAAATGCTTAAACGCTACCAGGTAGGAGCGAGTTCGCGATAACTAAATAAATACAAATATCAGGTGTAACGAGACGCGTTCATCGTGACGGAATGGAGTTCCTCTCTTATCGAAGAAACATCGCGGACGAAGTTGGCACAGAGAGACGAATAAAGGGCGATAGAAAGGTAAAGAGCGGAACTGCACGATGCAATCGGTGCATCGAGTTGCACAGTCGAACGATAAATCGGCCGATCCAATTACATTTAGTCATCTTGTTTTCAGCAGCAATGTTATAAACGAGTTTCGAATTACGCGCTATTGTGCAACAACGCCTTTGGCCACAATGTGAACCGGCAGAGAAGAAAAGAACAAAAGGGAGGTGGAGGAGGAAATAGCAGCTTGTAGCGTTTCCTTAATTAAGTGTTGTAACAAATTTTATCTGATGGTACGACATGGTGCAAAACTGCATCACGTTTCTCTCGGCTAAACTAACTGCGCTTATCAGAGGCGGCGACTGCCCTCCCCTAGCATCAGGTTCGACAAGATCGGCAGAACAATCGCACTAAAATACTAAAAACAGTCGTATCTTGTCTATAAATTTAATCATAGACGTTAGTCCGGACAAACGAACTGTTGCGCGTTGCTGAACTGGCAATAAGTCATGCACACTGCTCGAAACAGGCTGAAGAAATGAATGTTTGTAAAGATAGTCATCATCACGGTGGAAATTGCTGTAGAGATAACTATGTAAGTGCAAACGTATAATATAAAATAATTCAAATAAATTACAATTTTCCCTCAATTTTTTATGCTGTCTTAAACTCGTTGAAATCAGCATTCATTATAATAAAAAAAAAAAACTTACAAATACTGTCCATTTTTAATTGTTTGTTTCGACAATTTATTATTAAATTTATACGATTTCAAATGAATCGGAGGATATGTTTTGATACTGCGTGTCAGTTTGTTGAAAGGAAATTTCAACGTCAACAAATTCTCTATTAGCGAGCATACTTTATTTTCTTTAAATCTTCTTAAAAAAGCTGGTGTGAAAGAATTTTCTTTGCTTTAACGAGAAAGCTACAGCCATTTTTGAACAGTTTCTACAGACCACACCGGTGAACATTTTTGCACGGTTTCTGCACTGTTGCGCAATCAAAGAGATAACAGATGCAAATGCAATAAAGCAAGGTCTGTAATTATGAACACCAACTTGCAAGCGTCTACTTTGAAATACTGACTGTAAATAAACCTAGCGCGCGATCGTTCGTAGATAATCGCGATCCCTTTTACACTTCATCGTTTTTTTCCCCTTTGTTTTTTTCTATCCTCAATGTGGATAGACGGTAATTTATTACATTTGTAGTTATAAGCATTGAATTACTCGTGGGAAAGTGTTTTCGCAAAATGGAGAGCAAACAACAACGCAAACTCGCAAAGCGTTGCCAATGAATAAAACATTGGAAAACTGACGAGATACGTCTCCCCCATACGTGACAACAACGTACGGTTTTAAAGGCAAAGTTATCGGAAAGAAAAATCTGATTTTCAACTATATCGCGTGATCAGACAAACGAATGCAACAATGTATCCGTGATGCATTAGGGTTGTCGCAAGTTGTGCGCCGGTGAACCGTGACAACAGTGTCGGAGACTCATTTGAGATCAATTTCGGTGGAAGTTTTACAGCCGTGCGTAAATGTATTAGTGGCAATAGAAAAAGTGATTGATTTATAGGAATACAAGTACCAGGCTGAGAGCGGCAATTTCATTGAATGGAAATCGCACGGAGAATCGTGAATTTATGTGCAGGAAATGTCGCCGTAGCGGCGCAGATACCAGGCGAATCTATTGTTCGCTGTACGAAAAATCCGCTGGTATCAGGATTCACTATGGACGACGACAATCTTCGACGTTGTCCAGCGACAGCGACAAAACCCAAACCCGTTCGACTATCATCTGTCTTAAAGTGGAATAGCCTTACGTCCTTATGAAACTGACTCGTAACTATACGCGGTGATTACCAGCGACACGGTCTACATTCGATTTCAATGCTCGCGATCGGTGTTATACTCGTGACCTCTCGCTGAATCACGTTCCCGTGGATTTTTTTCTGGTTGGACTCTCGTCTCGTTATTTCCTTGCCTCGCGATCGCGGTAGGCAATGTTTCTTACAACCACCGTGAGAAGCAACGTGCATGTTATATTTTTCTGGAGCCGCGCGTAGTTCTCGCTCCGAGCTTTGTTTCCAGATTTTTGAAATAAAGTAGAATTTTAGACAGTGTGATTTCAGTATATAGGTATATTTAGTATATTGTGTATATTTATTTCTATAGGAATATAATAAATATATTTAGTATATTTAGCATATAGTGTATATTTATTTCTATAGGAACATAAATTCCTATAAATATATATAAATATAAATACAAATATTAGTATATATAAATATAAATATATATATATATAAAAATATAAATACATTATAATATAAATATATATATATATATATAAATACATTTATTTTTATAGGAAGTACAGAGTATCGTGCCATTTTGCATACATTTTTAGCCCAGCACATTATAAATATTTGAGATTAATTCTTTGCAATATGAAAAATTACGATCGGCCAGCAGATATTTTATAATAAAATTTTGATTATTAAGAATATTTCGATATTTTCGCAATAATTTGTAATATATATACGTCATCGATTTAATATCTGACAAGATGCAGAAAAGCTTACAATCTGTTCAAACAACAGCGTGAACTGTGACCAGGGATGGGGAAAATTTGAAATAATTTGATATAAAATAGTAAACATTGAAATACTTGCATAAGTAAATATTATTTGAAAATACTGTTTCATTTATCATATGTAAGATATAAACGAGACTCGTGTATACGTAAGATATAAACGAGACACGTCATCTTCTTTCCATCAGACAAATAACGAGTTTCCCAAAAAATATTGATGTCATTTCGTTGGCATTATACATATATTTTTTTGGAAATTATCTTTCCCTCCCCCGATGACACGGTTTGAATTCGTCAGTTTCCCATGTCATTGAAACGTATATATATATATGAAATACTTGGTAACCGGGGACGTTTCGCAATTTATTATGCACCACGCACCTGCCTGATTTAAGTGGCCCTAGATGTACGCGGGCGCTTATGGCAATAAGTCCTGGCTCGAAAACGAAGACGAAGACGTACTGCGAACACGGTAACGCCGTACTCTTGGGAAAGTGCATGTATATGTCGTTGTTGAAAGCCAGTTAGGTTTCTTAACATCTACAGGTGCGTGAACGTTACGTGAAACGAGCAGAAATTACGTGAATTGAATACGCTCGCGGATAAACGCGAAACTATAGTTTCATAAACGTTTCGTTAACGTTTGAAAACGTGTAAATCATGCGTATCGTTCTCCGATTTCTAGAATCTTCATATTTTATTCATTCTGAGAGACAGAAAATTGTAATTTTGATGAGAATAGTAAGCAGGTTGCTTCGATATTTGTCAAACGAAGGATTATAATTATTCAAATTAATTCAAATCTATGTACTAGTACTTCCTTTTGAGAAGCATGAAAATGAAATTGAAATTAAAATCTGCGTCTAATTATATATTGCCGATCGTTCATTGTTTATAATAAATATTATTCTTGTTGTCCTACAGCACAACAGTACACTAAATTTCATTTTCAACGACTGATTATATATTATTTAATTGTAACAACGATTATTATAATGTCGGGCATCATTTCTAAAAATGTTACAGAAATTTCCTTCTTAAAAGTGCCTAAAAATCAAGTAACAGTTACTCTAAAAATAAATCGAATTGAATCTAGTTTCTAGGTACGACTCTGCGAAATTTTAGGATCTTCTTCAGATTAAATTGTACGCGCTATATGTTACTTTGTCTTCGAGATAGTTTCGTTCCCATTTCATACGTAAAATTGAATGGGATGAGTCACATTGTTATGCAAAATCTCGACGAAACGAACATACAACAGCAAGAATCAAAAGTCGTTTGCAGTTGGAAGAATCGCTGAGTAACGATCGTAGGCTGACACGGATAATCCGTCGACGAACATTCTATTCAAGCAGCATCAAAAGCACATTGGAGCACGGAAACCCACGCAAGGAACCTATTCTTACATCCGTGCTTTATACGTTTATATTCAGACACTTGTTTATTGCTCAACCACGCTAACCAATCCCGACAACATCGCGCTACCGTGCAACCGGTGTCTCGATAGCAACACAAAACCAACAGAAATTTACGACCCGAAAGAAAAAGAAAAATTTGTACGAGTGCTAAATTTAAATGACGATTCATATTCACGATCTGCTGCAATGTGTAAAAATATTAAATAGAGAATTTACACGTTTGAGTTTCGACGGCGATTTCTTTCCTTTACTTTACACTGTTACTCTGTTCTTCAGATTTCAGTAAGCTCTAAATTTTTCGAACGCCTCCGAAATATCAGTGTATGATAAAACTGTTTGATATAATATAGAACAAATATTTTTGTGCTATACTTATATATACTTATCTATTTTATCAATACAATCATTATAGTCTCATCGCTATTAATATTATTGAAATATTAATAATATTAATGATATTATTGATTAATGATATTATTTATTTTGAAATTTTCATTAATATTAACGATATTAATGAAAATTTCAAAATATTTCACGTATAACGCAAAAGAGCATCTGTCGTGTGAATAAAATCTTACTATATAAAAATTTCCTTCCAAAAAAGAAAGGAAAAAAATGGAGAGACACTAACGACGAAGAAAAACCGAGTCAAGATCCGTCCGGTCTGTCAATCCAGAGCAAAACGATCTCAAACGCTGTGCAAGCCGCGAAATCGCGTCGATTCGAATCTAAACTGCTTGCTGTTGATTGCCTTCAGCATCGGGTGTTCATTTGAACGTTCGCCAAAGAAAATATAAATTCCGTGGGTCACGGCGATCGCGGATCGTGTACACGCTTCGAGCGTTTTGGCACACGGCCTGCATACCGGTGTACATACACGTTATCGGAATTCTCAAGTTCCCTTCGTAACGCACGACCGCCAATTCGATCGCCAGTTATCGAACGAGTCAGTTGAAAACCCGTTAATTGTAAATCCCATTTCTATCCACTGTATCGAGCCTGTGTCTTCCTTATTATCCCCGATCCTGCGGGTCGGTTCGTTCTGCCTTATCGTTATCGCGTGTCCGGTGTGCGATACTCTGGCTTCCTTTGCGAACGTGGTACTATTTACTCCCTTTAATCGTTTCACCTGCATTTCTATGCACGCGCGTCGGGTTTACTTCTGCCTTATTGGTCTCTATAGATTCAGACACGTTTCCAGTCAATTATTTTTCCACGTGAATTGCGTGTTAGACGCAGTTTATAGCCCGTATTTTACGCAATCGTGCGATGGCTGATGTGTGAATGTGCGATATCTTTCCGAGTCGTTCGCATTTACATTAACAGCTGCTAAAGTTATCTACTGCATTAGCAGAACAACACAGTTGTTTTAACACTAGAACTACCAAGCGCAGAATTTTCATCAGAGATATTAAAGTGAAAAAAAAAAAGAAAATAGAAATACAATAGAATGCACAAACTTTTACTCACGTATTTTATAAAAAATCATTTAAACTTTTAAAAATACACTATTTTGCATTTGTAATATATCTAAAAAAAATTAGGAATTAGTCACTTTGACCACTTGGGTAGTTCTAGTGTTAAATAAAACGACACGTAGATAGATACACTGTGCTTCTTCAAATCACTTGCTATACAAATTGTTACTTTCTTACCTACGTGTATATCTATCAAAATTATTCAGTGGAATAACACACTACGCTAATTCTTACAATTAGTCATTTTCAACCCAGTAATATATGTTTCAACGATAAATAAATAAATATTTCCTGTTTGAATGCAATACCTACGTACAAAAGAAGTTTCACGATTTCTCTTTTCAATTTCATGTTCAAAGTTTCTCTCAAACTCCCTTCTTACTTGGCAAAAACTCAGAGCAGGGTTGAAATATAAAAATTCGCGGGACAATTAAATAAATTCAAAACAAAATATACGCCATCAACATAAACAGTGCCTGACAATTATTCTTTTCCCAATGCAACAATGCTAAACCCAGCTAAATCCACGACGTATCAGAACAACGTAACGTTCTCAATTCTTCTTCGAATAGCACTGGAATAACGTGCCACGTCGAGAATTTTTTGCCCCAAATTGCAACATTTCCTCAGTTTTAAGTATTATTTAAATGTAACATTTTCTCAGTTTTAAGTATTATTTAAATGTAACGCAGGCAAAATAAACGATAAGTTTATTTCTCAATGATTTCTATCCAGTGATATTCTACCGACGAGTTCAAAAGAAAAAGAGAGCGACGGATTATTGTGTACGGTTCGGTCTCTCGTTATGGTCCGCGAACCCAGTTGCCAGCGCAAGGGGTTAATCGCGTGGCTGCGATCGGGAGCGCGTGCGTTTCGCGTGTGCCCGGGAAACAGAAGCCCTTAACGATTCGGGTCATCTATCGCATAAACGATCGTCGATAGGGCCCCCCTTGCGATTTCATCGATCCCGTATAGCGGTATTGCCCGACCGATCGATCGCCTTATCGAACCAGTCATCTCCACTCCCACACCTGGCTCGTCGCGAGAGAACGAGAACAAACCGTGCCGTCACAGCAAACATACCAGCGTCTCGATCTTTCCAGTTCTGTCCCTTTCTATTTGTTCTCAACCTTGTAACTATCGTTCTCCCGCTCTATCGTTCGTCTTCCTCATCATTCACGTCCATTTTGGAAGAAATTTTGTATATAAGATGAAACACAACGATGAGAAGAATTACCGATACTTTGAAATTGTTGCATCTTTGTGAAATCATGTAAGAATCATATAAAAATCTACTTGGTCTCGTTTCAAAGCGTAAAGCTTCTATTTTAACTATTATATGTTCGTTTCTTCGAAAACGTATTCCAGAGGTATTTTGACATCGTGTAATGGTTAGGTAAAGTAAGCAAGAGTACTTTTATTCGCAAAAATTGTAAAAATTCAAACGTCTGTAAAAACAAAAATTGAAAAATTTTTTTCGTAACTTGATCCACCATGATTTTGCAAATCGATCTATAAACCTGCTGTATAATATTTTTTACAATTTTATTGAATTTTGAACATTAAGGTTATATGGCGAAATTTTTCCTGACTGAGATTTTTTTGAATTTTTGTTATTTAACTCTAATGTTCAGAAATGTTTTGCTCATCACTGTACATTAGGTATGTTATCTATGTCAAATCAATTGATCATTTTATCATAAAATCGAAATTAATAATATATTCTTCACTTCGACAAAATTTTTTTAAGCGATTTTTGATATAAGAGAAGTTTAACCTGACTTTCTAAAATTTTCTTTTAGTAGCGTAAAAATTGAGGGACAAATTCGATTGAATTTATCAGACAGTCACGCTTAATAAAAATTTTAATTAGTTTTCAATCCTTGGGTAAAAGTTTCAAATGAAAACAACAGCATTGTATATTAATTCCTCGGAATTGAAAGAAGAAATAATCCACGGGAATGAATTATTCTCGAACCGTTTGCGTTATTACGTGGCGAACTCTCGATATTCACTATCGCTGTTCCATTATCGTTTTATCTAGGAAGCTTGTCGTTATCCAAAGTGGACATTTAGATGAAATTCATCATAATTATTCGCAGAGTCCTCCTCTAAACCGGACGCAATTCGATAAGAACGTCGGTATCGACAAATCCTCGACGAGTCGGGCAAATCCTCGAGATCCAGTGGTGATTTTCACGTCGTCCGTGTCCGCTTGTTCGCGAACCGCCACTATCGCCACAACAATCGGGATCGACGAAACCACTTACACGCTCGCACCTTACGAAACGGTAAATAATGGACGTTCCGCACGATGTTCGCCGTGTAGATCATCGAGTGGCCGCATCTCGGGATTATGCAAAGGTTGAGCAACGAACAGGTTGGAAAAAAGAAAAGTCTGAAACCCGACGACTATGGTGAAACGCGAATAAAACGCGGAAAACGGAGAGGAGTAAGCGGGATTCGCTTGGCAAATGGAAATGCTTGGCAAAGCCCGATACGCTAATTTTCTAGAAATCTTAATTAGAATTTCTTTCGCCGGCGCCGCTGGAATTTATACAAGTAACAAATTCCAAAGACGATTGGCGATAATGCAGGATTCTTTATCGATCATTTTTATCAATATTCGAAAGACATGTACATACGTTCCGGACTGGTGTCTTGAAGATTATTCCGCAAGACGTTTCAGTGATATCAATGATGCGCCAAAGGATATTCTACGAAATATTCTCTCTCGGATATTTTGAAACACAATTTTATCATACCAACGCAAAATTAATTCTACTCGACTATTTCCTGTTGCTCGACTCTGTGCAATAGTAAAGAAAGAAAAATCATTTCCAGAACTTCATTGACAACTCCACATAGATCGTTGAAAACAAGAAGTGAAAAACATTGCGCAAAGATTTCCAAACGGTGATCGTAGAAAGGCGTTTAGAGCGAAGCGAAAACGTTTAGTCATCGTGGAATACGAACGGACAGCTTCGACAACAATGTGACGTGTTGTTTTTTCTTTTAATTAGGAAAAAAAAGAAGAAAAACATCATCCTGGCACGAAGCGCTGTCAACGAGACGCATTATCCATCACTGTCCACGGAGAATTTTGTTATTCAAGCTGATGCGTACCTGGCCGTCGTCTCTAGCCCGATCTCGACGGTCTTCGATATTCAACGTGCTCCGATTAGCACTTACTATGTTTGTTCAGTCGAGGCGTCGCAAACCGTCAGATCGAGCCTGACAGACTTTCCTTGACTACTTTAACAAGCGACTGGCCACGCGATTGAATTCTCGTGGCGAACTTACTGTTGGCCGAACGTGTCAATGCGATTTTTATCAAAGATCGATGAATCGGAGACGGCAAATACCAAGTCGCGCGTTAAAACCGATCAAATGAATTCCATCGTGATTGTTCCGTGAGTTTCTATTGAATAAATCGCGTGACAAACTCTGATCGGGGAACGTTAGCTCATCTCAGATAGAATAAATCTTGCTTTAAACTTGACTGTTTGTTTTTTTTTCAATATTTTCGTCGATATAGTTTTGATTATATATATATATTGCCAAATTATGCGACAAATGAATTAGACTTGTCGGAAAAATAAAACATACGTTTAACAGTAATTTTGAAATAAATGATTTTGCGATAATTTTTGATAACACTATAAATTACACGTTACAAAAATAGTTGAATTCGATTCAAATTAAAGTTCGATGCTGAATTTCTCTATGTCTCGAAAGAAATTGCTTTCGATTACGTGGATTGCGATTCCGATTGCAGAAGGCATTGAAAATAAACGAAATACGAATAAACAAGAAAAAAAATCAATGTCGGTTGCGAAAATCGAATTAATTAGCACAGAATCGTCGATATACCTGATTATGCAAGAACGAGAACGGAAATCGATATTTCTGTGTGTTATACAGTTACAAAATGAAACAAATCGTACAGCAATAGAAACAGTTCTACACTATACACATAGAACAAGTATTTCTATGAAAATTTATCATTATAAATTCCACAAAAATCCGCCTTTAACCGTGATTTTTCATTCATACCACAAAAATCTAATCTGCCCGTATTCCATAATTTATCCCACGTTATTCTAACGTACCCGTTATCATTTCAATACGCTCCCTACGTTCATAAACGTATCGAGGATGAAATCCACGATTCCCTAAATATTCCTTCGCGGCAGTATCCTCGGTAACCCGTTACCTCCTTATCTCGCGAGCGTTTCACCAAGAGCGTCGAAGTCGTGCACCCGGGTTAAATCATAATCGCGGAACATCACGGACCCTCGTTGAGAAATCACGCGGTGGAACGTAAAAGCCTGGCGAACAACTCGCAGGCAGGCAGGCAGGCAGGCAAGAGGCGAGAGAGTTTAAACGATGCATTAAAACTTGGCAGAAGCGTTTAGAAGGCAAGTCAGGAGGAAGAATATTGCCACAGAGAGAGAGAAAAAGAGAAAAAGAGAGAGAGAGAGAGGGAGAGCCACGCTCTCGGTGGCCCGTTGAATCGATAGAAATACCGAAAGATTCTAATCGTCCTCCGGCAAACCAGAAGTCGTGACTGGGACGTCTGTCGCTACCAGCTGTAAAACGATCTTTCTCTCTCTTTCTCCTCCTCTCTCGTTCGCGGTGGTTTCGTCCTTTCTATCGATGATCTGCGAGGAAACCAACACGCGGGAGAAAAACAGCAGGGAGGAAAAGCGAAGTGGAAGGAAGAAGCAGGAAGAGGAGACAGACTTGCCACGGACCTTTGCATTGACGCGGATCAAGCGACGTGGTCGCGTTGTTTCGCAACGTCACGATTTTCTGCCCGCGATGGTATCGTCTGCGGCGATCTATCGGAAAGCATGCACGAACGGAAAGCAGGCTGAGGCCTCACGACTTTCCACCGCTGCTAGATTCTTGTAGATCCGCCGCGAATTTGAAATACAAACACGCGGCCGCGGCGTCCCGTCGATCGGGGAAGCAACTTGTCGCGCTTTCATGAACGATTATGACAAATGCGTGTGTCACAGTGTTCCGCTACGTTCGTGACAAATCACGCTACCCCTCTCTTTCTCTCTCTCTCTTTCTTTCTCTCTGCTTATTATCTCTGAATATTTCGGGATCGATGTTTTGTTTTTTCTGCGTCATTGCATCGCGTTGCACGAACGAAGATTAATAAGCCTGCCTCTCGGATTTTTTCTCTCATCGGTCCCCCTTGGAAAGGGGGATTTCACCAAAGGTGACTCTCTGAGAGTCGATTACGCGCAAGTTGTCACGCGTGTTTGGAAAAGACGCGTTCTTATTGCCGACTTGTTAATTGCGAAAGAGAAAAGAAAAAAAAAGAATCGAACGTCTCGTAGAAACGTAACTCTTGCATGATTAATCACGCCTAAGTTGTTGCAAATCAGAACGAGAAATCTTCATTACGATTTACAAAACGTATCGGCGCACATGTACGTTCCTTCCGGCTGTTACCCTTGATTTATGTACGTACTGTAATTTTGCATTACTTGTTTTCTGTACGATATTTTCTAGCGTCATGCGTGCCATGTGTGTGTATTTAAATGTACGAAAATTCATAAACCTATCAGCGACGATTCTAAATTCTAAAAGGAAGAAAAAATAATCAGCAAGAAGGCGAAGCAATTTGAATAAATGGGCGTTAACAATCCTCGCGAGTAGGAAATTCGTAATCGCGGCTAGTTTTTAAGCCAACGTTGGAAAATTTTCAGACTACCAGCTGGTTTGGCTGAAAAGAAGAAAACGAGACGAAGATGCCGACGGTGGATCGTTCAAGAGTCATTCTTACATCAGTCGAGAAATGATTCACGCTGTAATCAGGAGCGGAAGAACGAGCATATCTGGTTACTCCACCCGTCAGCGATCGATGCATCGGCCATCATCGTTGGATGAAACGAAGGATGAAAATCCTTAACGCGTATGAAACGCGTAATCCGATTCAGGCGAGAGACGAGCGTAATCAAGGAGATGGGGCTCGGCCGGAGGAACGGGCAAAGAAATCGAATCTCTGGCAATCGAAGCCGAGATCCCCGATTACCATTCCTAATTGCGTCCATTAAGTAATTACGCGCATCGTGGCAGCAACGCCGATCGTCGATCGAAGAGGATGTACCTTGGTTACCGCGGAGATCGAGCCGATCGAGAATTCGATCATCCCGTCGCGTACGAATCCGCGTAGGCTCGTTTGGCGACGACGAGCCAACTTGTTCAATTATCCCGTTTTACAAAAAGAAAAAAAAGAAAAAAGAAAAATTCACCTGGAATAAGCGGTTGATTGGTGTGTTGCTCGTACATTGCCGACAGTTTGATAAGAATGTTAGCGATAATTAATATCTCGCGCGCGTTCGACCAAGAGCAAAACGAGTCGCCGGAGGGGGAGATTGCGTTCAACTCAATAATCAGGACGCATTAGACAACGGAAATGGAGAATGTAATTATCTCGTCGGTGGAGAAAAATCCGGCGAGATGCTTTCGGGCAAATGCAAATTTCGCCTTACATTTTAATTGGCTTTTGATTATTGTAGAACTGGATTGCGATGCTGGGGCGAGTGCGTGTGCGTGTCATGTTTCGAGAGATCGTTTGAATAAATGATGTACGTGTGTAACCGAAGGATACGTTAATATTCTACTCGTGTACCGTGATTGGAAAGTGTATTGCATCCGATTGCAATACATCTGCTTCAGTTGTAATAATGAAAGTGATAGTAATTACGAATGATAATAAAGATAATAAATCTCACGTTGTTTTGCAACATAATATGATACGTGCTTCGATTACTAAATGAAGTAAGTTCTTTGTACTAAGAAATGATTAGCGATGACTAGAGTGACAGCATTTTTGGAATCTCACTTGTTCTTATCGTTTTGTTAATTGTCCAGTGCTATAACTGGAACTATCGTCGACAGCTACAAAATAATTCAACGATAATGTGACAGCATATAATATAAAAAAAGAAATTATTCTAGAATCCAGTCTTCGTCCATAGCAAAGGTAGGCTTTAAAACTTCAAAACTACTTCTACTATTCGATCATCATTCGCTACGATCAACGTAGTCAAAGACGAACATTTCCCATTTTCTATTTAAGCTCCGATCCTTCCTACTTAGCTACTTCCTCCGCAAAAATCATCCAACATCTGCCTCCCTCTTACTGATAATCCGCTGAAGCAATTTTAGCTTCCCTCCATTTTATTCTCCTCTCGTTCTACTTGTACGTGTCTCCGCGTCTTTTTTCTTTTTTTTTTATTTATTTCTTTCTTTTCGCAAGAAACTCGCCCACCGTGACAGGAACTGGAGTTAGAAGGGGAGAGCCGCCAAGAGCACAAATGCGAAACGAAACGAAACGAAACGAACGTTTGAGTCCAGGAAACCGTTTGCGAAGCACGAGTGGCAGCCGAGCAATACGTGCCCGTTCATTGTCCGTCCTTCCGTCCGTCCTCGCAGTCTTTCACGTGATTATTTTTGCCGGTTCGCGGGCACAATGAGCGATTTCTAGCCGGACTCATTGTTCCCCACCACGAGACGCGACGCGTTTTGTACCAATCCCCGGCCCTAGCGCCCACATGCAAGTTTCAGCAGGAATTTATTTTCCGACAGTGTTCCCTGTTCGTGGCTACGCGTTCAAGGTGAATCAAGTTAAAACTGTGCCTAAAACATGCTTTCACTCTTTGCTTCTTCCGTTCGTTTGCGGTCTCCGATCGGCGGATTCGATGGCTTTTCAATGGCGGCTGATACTTCGACGACGTGGATTTACGAGATCTACGATTTCGGACTTTGAGGCAGGATGGTTTGATGTATCGACATTTTGTGAAGACTTGCAAAATTAACGACGATGTTATTTTCTTTCTTTTTCAATCTATTGTTAATTTTGTGCGCAATACCGTCGATAATTTCTTTGAGATTTTGTGAACCACGAAGAGTTGAAAAATTAATAATGGTATCGTCTTCTTTTGAATCTATCGTTAACCTTGTGCACAATACTGTCGGTCATTTCTGTGAAATTTTTCGTGAGTCATGAATATTTTGAGTGAATATTTTAATTACGGTGTGATGGCTGATGAAGATTTCTTTGAAACTTCTAGCATTTTTCATTATATATATATATATATGTATAAGACAAGACTAATATTTAAAATAGTTTACATATTGCAAAGATTTAGATTCATACTTTTCTTCAATTTATGTCGATTTAAAAAACATGAAAATCCTATGATTCTTTTGAAAATTTACATGCTACAGATTTACACGTCAAACGAAACAAATTTTTTTTTTTAGAAATAGCAAAGTACTTTCACATAATCCGAGGAAAATGTTTAATAAATAAAATCGTATGACATTTACGATTTAACATAAAAAAAGTCTTATTGAATCAAACACTTTAGAGATCTCGATCATCAATCTCCACTTAATACATAGTAACACGAACAGGATGAACGATCTCTGGTTTCAAGAAAAATTCGAAGAAAATCGATAGTGCGGAATGTTAACTTTATGACGCGAGTAAGAAAAGTTTCAAGAAAAAATACGCATAACTTCATCGAGCTACTCGATTATTATTTATTAATAATAAAACGAAACGTCATGTTCAGTAGAGAAATAAGACGTACACGTACCCGTTCCGTTATAATATTAAAATCATTTCTGCAAGCTACATATCACGTATCGCGTATAAAATGTAGCTGAAATATCTCTGGAATAATATCGCTAAACTATTGAATAATAATTGCAGGAACGCAGTCAAATAATCACGCGTAAGATTACGTCCCCATCCATTAGAACGCTGCCTGACTTTACAACGTCTGTCGCTGAAGGTGAATAAATAAAGTCAGATAAAATATAGACGACTAGCCGTGTACGTTAGCGTGTGCTGGAATACTGAACGTTGCTCAGACGGAGTAATTTCTTCGTACAAACAAGAAATGCTCGACTCATCTATTCCGTATTATTCTAGCTCTACGTATTATTGTTGCTTTCTCGGAATCAATATTGTTTTTATTTCTACCGGTCCCTAAAGACTTCTGCGAACCAAGAATGTTTCTCCTTTTTATTCCTTCCTATTCCTTCCTATTAGTTATATTCCTTCCTATTCCTAAGAATCCGTCTAAAAATCGGGAAATTCGAAAAAGAAAAAAAAGACACAACGATTGAAATGAAACGAAATAAAAGAGCAATTGGAAATAATTTTCTATTTAAAAAAGATACTAATAATTTGCGATACGTATTTTTATAGAAACAATTGGCACAGAAAGAGCAAAAGAAGTGTGTCTTGTAGGGTCAAAAAGTATTAATTCGAATTGATTCCATGGATATATGTACATATGTACAACACGGTCTAAAAATTATTAAATTTCCTTGTATTAAACAAATGATGCGAACTCTTTCTTCATAGTGCTTTTATCAACGTATATAAGCAACATAAATTAAACTTTTTGTAACACATTTTGTACCATTAAAAAAAATTATTAGAAATATAATAATATTTAGCGGATCAAAATGATGGCACATTTCGTAAAAAAACAATGGATAGAAATAGAAAAAACGAGTTTGACAATTGTTTAATACTTAGTATAACCATTCCTTGAGGCAAAGATCTATATAGTTTTTAACGATTTTTTGGCTTAATTCTTCCCACTCCTCTACAATATACTTTTTAAATTCATTAATATTTACGAACTGTCTTCCATTCTGATATACAGTCTTCACTAAATCCCCAATAATCTTCTATAATATTTAAATCCCAAGACTTGGCTGCTTTCATTGTGTGTACAGCCACGTTATCACGTTGAAAAATGTGTGACAAAAATGTGTATGCCTTATTTCCGGCAATTCGTGTCGCATAGGTATTAATTTGTTCGTAAATATTACTTTTGTTATAGTTTACTATAACAAAAGTAATATTACTTTTATAACATTTATTATATTATTTTTATAAGTATATTAAGTATATTAGTTTATTTATTATATTACTTATACAAGTATATTTAAGTATATCACTTTCATTACATTTATTATAATTTGTTCGTTTCAATATTACTTTTTATTATATACTTTTATTATTACTATGTTATATACTATTAACTTTTTACTATTTAATTTTTCTGTAATAAATTTTATTTCCAACTTACCAATACCTCTCCAAATCGCTATACCACCGCTTCCCATGGGTCGACGACTCAGAAGTTGTTACTCCTTCCATAAATCACAATAATAGCGGTGGAGGCCATGAGGTCTGTTTAAATTGAATCTCTTTTCATAAATATGACTCTTCGACATTTCTTATTCGTACAAACACGTTTCTCTGCCAATTGCAAACAGACGCAACTTACGCTGTTGCATAAGCGAGATTTCTGTTGCAATTTTCGTCGTTTCAGATGTTCACGATCCTTTGAAAGACGTCGAACATTCTTGATATTTGTCGTAATAGCAGCTCTTTCTGCAATTTTCTTCTTGATACTTGAATTTGACGCTATACATATTACAGCACGTTTATCCCGAACTGCGATCGTCCACAACTTTTTCATTTTCCACAATTATCAGGATCTTTCAGTAAATTCCAGTTGTCGATTTACGACTTTTGTTAACTGTTTTTGGTTATTTTTGTCGCAGAACAATGTTCTTCGTTCAATTTCAACACCAAGTATGCATTTCAGCTGGGTTTAACTCCTTTCCAACTCCATTTTTACAAACGTTAGACGCACTTAACCGACTGTACTTCGTCACAAACGTTACACTTTCGACAGTTTCTGCACGACTGACGAGCGTAAATATTCGACTTCAAACTCGTCTGCCTCGCGGCTACGGATTATAGTACTTCTCAACATTATTTCGTACTTCTGAAATATTGTGTGTCTCAACAATACACAACATAATACACGTGGCTACTCCATGCCCAAGGATATTGACGTGATAATCTAAACATTCTCTCTGCTTTACGATATAAGGAAATAATATAAGAAAATATAAAGTGTTCCACGTTTTGTCCCGGCATGTATCTTATATATTACTTCTGCTTTTAAAGAAAGGTCTGCTTAGAGCAATAAATTAAATCGAAGTGCTGCTACAGTGGAGTAAATCGTTGATATTCTCGGTTAACGGTCTTCGAATGAACTTCGAATAGATCTCACTCCACCCTGTATTTATGCGACGCGAGAACGACGTCGAGGAAGTTGTTCGTCTTTTGAGACAGATTTATTGAACAATTAGACGACATTCACTTGATTTACAACATTCACAAAATTTATTGAAACGAATGCAGATCGATTCTACGAAATAGCTGAGCAAACTAGTTAACGCGATTCTCTGAATTCGAAGACGAATTTCTCAATCAAGATACGAACTACTTATTAGTGTACTATCAGTAACTATATATAACCCAAATACTTATTTTGTATAATATGTATAATACAAATGATAATATGTATAATACTTTGTAGAGAAAACATTGTTCTTTTCTTCTAACGTGGCATTTCCATGTTCTCCCGATACACGAATGTAGTAAGTATTAAAATAATTTATTAACTGAATCTCCAATCTCTTCTGATCATAATATTCTCAGAATATTTAGGAATCTTCATTTCTTTAAATTCTGTCAACACGAATCGAAGATTCTATTAAAAGCACATATAATTCGAGTAAATGTTAATACTTCTAAATTTTTCAATACCAGCTTCGTTGTTACAATGACGTGAAGAAATTAATACAGTATTATAATTTCCTACGGAAATTTTATATATTTATAACAGTGTACTTTTAGATACTCGAGTGATTTTTAATAAAATGTATTAATGGAAGCTTGTGTTTTTTTTTACTGTACTATTAACTTTCTTTTGTAGCTTGTGTTTTAATTTCTTTGATTACAAATATTATACCGTTTTGGCGGTAGTTTCAGTGTTAAAAGCTGAGAAAATATCGCAATTTTGGGCCAAATATTCTCGACGTGCGTCATTCCAGCGCAAAAGGTTAAAGAAGTAAACGTGGAAACTTTGGATAAATAAGTTATCCATCGTGACGAGTCGATTCGTCTTCTTCGTCTTAATGGATTCGACGAACGAAATTGGACAAATTCGAAGCGCGATCGGGGCGCGGGGGGTCGGGGTGAAAGAAAAAAAAAACGGGGGTTCGATTTCCATTCGTTCGTGAAGAAGGAACGTCCGGCGTTACGACTTCGTTAAAGTAATTGACAGAAATCGTGGCCGGCGTGGTGGCAGGGCGCGGCGAATGCAAATGGCCGGTTTGTAAGCGCCGCGCGTTTTATAATGCACGCCGGCCTCGGTGCGACTTTTTCTCTCTTCTCCGTAGGATCGTCCACTCGAAGATTAAAGTAAAAAGTGCACGACGACGAGACCGATTTCTCGCATCCGCGCGTCCACTTCACGGCTCCGAGAAGTCGAGGACTGTTATCGGATCTCTTAGAGCTCGTTTATACCGGTTCAAAGACCTATTTAGCATTTTCTTGCGAGACTTTAACGACGCTCCGCCACTCGAACCACGCTCCAAGAATAATTCCGCTCCTCTCCTCGGTGAAGCGAGGCGATTCAGAAAGGCAGTTAATATCGCGCCGAAAGGGAGCCGGCTTTGACCGCCACGCGAAACGCGCGGAATCGCGATCAACTCGATTATCGATCGCAATAATCGTGTCTATCGAACCGCCTGGCCTCGCGATCCCGCTCGCCAAACGATTTCGTATCGAGAGAGGTAAGGACACAAGGTTTACTCATCCTTTCACTTTGTTCTCTCTGTAATCTCCTCTGTCTTACCCGGCAGGTTCAGCTCGATCGTAGAAACAACGCGAGTTTGGTATTTGCAGATGAATCGTACGATAAAGAAAAGGTTTCCTCCAATTGACGACGATGTGCCGATGTGTTGTGAGAAAAGAATTCCGGTCGGAATGTGCAATGGAATTTTTGATCGTAGAAACAGCTACTGATGAGATCCTCGTCTTCATTCAAAATATATAACAGGTCGAAAATAATTTTGTTTGTCGAATAAAATCGTCAGTCGATAATTACAAATATTTCGCAACTGCTGCCACGTACGTTTGAAAAGGATAAATCTATGGAATAAAGATGTTTTGTTTGTTTTACATCAGTTAAGAGTAAAGAACAATGATATACTGAATAAGATTTTTCACTGCAGTCTGTGAGTCTGTGAGTTGTTTTCAACTTTAACTTTGTTTCAGAAAACAAGATATCGAATGTAATTTCTCAATAAACCTTGCGACACTACACCGATATCCCTCGCAAACTCCTCTTACTGCTTCTGTCTTCTGAAATTCCATTTTACGAAGCACTTTTCGAGACAGCGGGCAACCAACTGGAACGTGATTAATACACTTTCTTAATCTTTGAAATCGGCTCTGGCAAACGGTATTTCTGCACACATTTCTAGATACATTTGCGCCAATCAATTAGGATCAGTCGGTGAAAACCATGCTGGAATCGAGATCGAAAGCTGCCGGCGATTAGGCAACGCGAATTCAGCCGGAGTCGACTACAATAATTGACGAGCAGCACGCGCATATTAATTCCTGGCATTCCCGATCGATCGAGGGGAAAAAAGTACTTCCGTCGGTGAAAGATAAAATCCCGTGAAATAGAATTGCAGCCGCGAGTTCCAGCCAGATTTGTGCAACGCGCTAGAAAATGCCGAACCTTGATACGTTACGCAAGAAATTTAGAAAACGCGACTATAACCGAGTTGATTACACGTCGATGGATGTCATTAATTGTCCAACATTACGACGCGATAAAATTGGAGGCACGACAGGCCGGTCAATTAAAAACACAGTCTTTTATTACGATAATTAATCACGATCGTTTATTGGGCCAATCTAGAGTATGAATCTTATAACGATCTCTTCTAAGCTTTCGCTTAAAGAGCGGGCCGATTTCTTGCGTTTGAAGGAAAAATTTTAAAAATGAGCGTAATAAATAGTTACGAGCAGCTAACGTTTGTCAATTTACACTTGCGAATATTTATAAATCACATTGGTAATAATGTTGATACAACTTTTTAAAGACGTAACAAAAGGAGCAATTCCCTAATTTTCTCGAAACTTGAATTTCACTGATCTGACTTATTTTCAATTTATTGGTATTGCAGTCTAGAGATCAAGATAAAATCAGTATATTGAAAATCCGAATTGTTACTCTGTTTCGAGGCTGCGAAAATTTAATCCTTGCAAAATCATGTCGCTTCGATGTTCGCAGAATTACACGATTCTACAACTTTGTAAAGAAAATGAACACGAAAGCCTAGTTAGAGCAACGTTACTGCTTCTTAATTTAAAGTTTATTAATACGCCGAAGATAGACTTAAGAAGTTCATTACGCTAACGAGACAATTAGGCCTAAAAAAAAAAAGAGATTGTAAAATACCTCGATTTACAAAAAGCATTTAATGGCTGCAAATTTTTTGATCTATTCTGATTCTGACGTGTTTTTACCGATGAAATAACCAAGAACGAAGCAATAAGACGACAATTAAACACTGCCAGAGCGACAAACTGTATTTTTGCGAGACCGTTATGCGAACGCTTAAGAAACGGCAGAACAAATGAGACAGGATTTATCAGACTTGCTAAGATACATTCTAACCTCGATGGAAGGTTTAGTATCGTGAAATAAACGCTTTTTATCGTATTATATTGCTTTTATATTTGTATTTGCTACGGGTCTCGTACGGCAAGTCAATAAATCGGCAAGCAGAAACGTAAATTAAAACAAACAAGACAGGAGATCGATGTAGCTTAGAGTGATTGCGAACGATCGTGGAAGTAGCCGCGAAGAACGATTTGTTCTTTCATGAGAAAGGGTTCATCGGGGAAAAATGAATCGAGAAAATACGATGAGATGGAATTTTAATCCCAACGTTGAATTTGAATATTAATCGAGGATGCTTGGTTTCCTTCTTAGATGTTGTATTGAAAAAATTGATAAATGTTGAACTTTGATCTGTCACATTGGAGAAATGACGCTGCGAAGTTTTGTGACGTTTAAAAAAAAAGCACAGATACGATTTATGGAATTGAAACAGGAACGAAAATTCAAAACTCTCTGGAACAAAGACCTGTTTATACCGATAAGAATCTTTTTCAATACTGACAGCAAGAGACACTCGAAATTTCTTAAGAACGAACAAATGTTGCACTATACATTTCCTAGTTACTACAACGAGAAATATTTAAATATTCAGAAAATAGAAAATGATAATAATTAGAGTAGCGTGAATAATATTCAAAAAAAAAAGGAGAAAGAAAAAGGGAAAGTAACATACATATATCAAACGTATTCGCCGTGATTTTCGATACGCTCTGCGTAAAACAAAAAAGAGAGGGAAAACGAGAAGAGAAAGAAGGAATCGCCGGTAAACTCGAAGTAGATCGAGCTCGAAGGTCGAGTTGGACGGACATGACAAAAGTATAAAGGCGACGGAGAGCCGGAGAAGTGATACCCGAACTTTCGAAGCATAGTGGCAATTGTGCCATCGGACGAGGCCGGCCGTGGACACAATGATCGGCAAACAATGGACGCTCGTTACGGGAATGAATCGGGCCGAACCGTTCGCATAATAGGTATTAATGAATAGACGACCGGCCTCGACGCCCTTTTCAACTCGTAGCCCGGCTTGAAAATTAATTATGATAATGCGTCGCAACAAAGCCGAAAACTCCGGCGATTCGCGTCGAATCGATGTCGATTCTATTTCGTCCAATTTCGCTTCATTCAGGCAAACCCGATCCGGTGGTCGTGGCCAGCTTTTACCTCTTCGAGTATCCCACCGTCGATTTTATACTTCCACGTTCCTTTGCAGCGCTCCGAATAATTAACGTCGGCAGGCTACCCGGATTTTTTTACCAGAAAAAAAGTGGATTCGATGGTTTGCTACCAGTTCGTTCGTTGAATCACACGTGGTCACACCTGTTTCTATTAATGTTCCTGCGTTCACGCGTGGAAGTGTACTGTGGCACGGTATGAACAGGCTCGTAGCTCGATCGAAGTATAAATTGAATAGATGTATGAATCATACCGCAAGCGTTGCGGACAAGCTCGGTAAAAATTTGCTAATGTTGCTGCTGCCTTGCAATCGCGCAAAGACAGGAATTCACTTTCCACCGTACGTTCAAACGTAAAACGACTCGAATCGTTACTCGATTCGTTCAATGCGTAATTATACGCAAAATCTCTCCTCTACCAATGCATCCACAGTCGAGGTCGTCTCGAAGAAAAAAATCTCTAATCCTTTCTTTCGCTCGAAATCAAAAAGATCGATAAATAAAAAAAAGCATCGATAAATAAAAAAAATCTAAGGAAGAAGAAAAGGAAATTAGGAGAGAGAGAAACACTTGAAAAGAATATATGTGACAGTCGCACGGTGAAAGCAGTGAAATCAATCAAGACGTTGTTGTTTACAAGCAACGATTTTCTCAGTCTGAAGCCACGCCACTTCGAATGTTGCAATCGCAATCACGATTGCGCTCGTAGATCTCCTCCCGCAGAGGACCAACGTCTGAAAAGCGTCTAGATCTCGTATCGCATCCGAGTAACGGGGACGAGAAAAGTAGAATCAAAGGGAACGAAACGTCCGTGGTCCCGATAACTTTATTATCCGTGGAGAAAAGCAGAATGTTCCACGGTGTAGCGTTTAGATCGCCAGACGGATATTTTACAACGCGGTTTCTATCGTCGTACAATGCGGATATACAGTGCAGCAGATTGCGTTGTAGCCACGGCCTCTGATATATTAGGGCGTTGGTAATAGTGATAAGTTAGCCGCGCCACGGTCCATAAATTGAAAATAGTTAGATACTAATTTCGTGGCCGACCGTGCCGTGTGTTTTATTGCTGCATTTACAGCCACCAAGGTGGCTATCCTGAATATCATTAATGTGATAAGACGTAAGATCTACGTCGCAACTTTATCGAGTTCAGCTGGCTCGCGTTGCTTTGTGAACGTGGCAAATATCATCGATAATTATTTGGATAATTTCAAACATCGATAGGATAGGCATTTCTTGGGTAATTTTAATTAAAGATGAGTATAACTGAAGTGAAACCAACGCAAGTGACAGTGTTTTCAAGCTCGAAAAATTGTGAGTAGAGTTGAAGTTTAATTAAGATGTATCATCATAGATACACACAATTTCTCTTAGAAATTCATCATAGTACGTAAATGAATTCTTTAAATACGTATAGATGCATATCTTTTTCTGTATTGATGTCATTTATAATTAATTCTAAAACTAAAATAGCGTTGATCGTTTTAAAATAAATATTGGAGTAAAATGAATTTCAGTAAATAATTACGAGTGGTGATATACGTAAAGAAATAAATCTTTCTTAAAAATTTTTGCATAGTACTGTGCTACATATGCGCATTCTAATGGGCATTTTACAATCGCGTGAAAGATGTGTTTGTATCGTGTATAGATTGATACGATGACAAGAAATAAATTGTGGACAGGAGAAATTTCGCCGGTTGTAATCGAGTTTCCCCGTACACTGATTGATTTACGAGGAGCAATTATGGTAGCAAAGAAATGATTGATATCTGAACAGCTTGATTCAATGGTTCTGACTCGAATAACTACCTGTTCAGTTAGATTAGAATCTAAAGGCTTTCTTCTGGTACGTCGTATGTTATTGTAAATATTGGGAAAAAATAATCCATAATTTGTACACAGAATTACGTTTTATCAATCATCGACGATCTTCCGATTCACTCCTACAGAATTTTAAAAATCCCTCTCAATCTCCCAAATTCTATTATTTATTTAATTTATTTTCCATCGGATAATAAAATTCCTCTTCGTGATGAACGACACAGGATAACGTATGCAATTGAGGTACGACAATTTACGTAAAGCATACGCAAACAGGATCCAAAGAGCATACGCGAAATCAGTATTTAACATCATCGAATTTCTCCGTGTCTCACAGCACTCCATCTCCACGTTTAAATTTCGATTCTTTTCTTACCCGTGTGGCGAACGCGTCGCAGCGAGATGACATTTTATGGATATCACGGCCAGTCGATCTTTGACTGAACACCTCTCTTATTCTCTAAAAAAAAAAAAAAAAAGTCCCTCTGCGATTTCTCCGCGAGCGTCGAGGTATCGTTAGCCGAAGTAACATCCGCGACGTTGATCGGACGTACAAAGGTTCGCTCGAGCGAGGCGTAAACTCCCGAGCCGTCGTAAAGGAACCGTAAGAACCGAGGCGGTTTTACAGCCGATAGCAACTTCCTCTTCGGCCAATGTGGACTAATATCGTAAATAGCCGCGGCGTTTCTTCTTTTTTTTTTTTTTTTTTTTGTTCTTCGCATTTTACGATAATCTCGCGATCCAATCCCGCCGCCATTACCGGCTCCTCCGTCGTTGACGCGAACCTTGAATCAATCGCGCTCGTGTGTCTTTTTGCGCGATTTCCGCGATCCGGTGACGCGGATTCGACGAAAGTTGCGACCGATCGTGGAAATATCTTGCGAGACGTAACGCATATGGCGTCTCCGCGCCAACAATAACACAAATATTGTGCGCAAGATCACGAGAATCAAGCGTCAAAGTCGTCTTAATGGGATCCATAGTAACGGATCCCTCCGGGAAAAACGATCGTTAACGCATCGACCAGGCGTGCCCGTCCGATTCCACGTGGAAGATATTTTTTAACGATTCCCTTCGTAATGTAATTCCGCTGTAAAATAGTGAGCAGTTTCGTTGCTGGCGCTACTAGAGAATGTAGCATCTTGCAGGAATATCGAATGCGTGTGGTAATAAATGTAATATTTCGAAGAGGAGTTCGCGATGTTACGAGCTACGGCCGTTGGTTTGGCGGTTTGTAATGTAGACGATTTTATCCTTGAACGGCGGACGTGTAACGAACGCGTACAATTGGTAAAAATAGAAGTAACGCAATTACGCTGAAAATAGAAAAATATTTTCCTTTCGACATGTAAATATATATATATATATTGAAAATAGAAAGATCGATCCGTGTTTTTATAGCTTTCGAGAGTTTCCATTTTAAATTCGGCACAGAAAAATCGCGTCACTTGTGAAATGTGATTAGAAACTAACCACCTTGCGCTGGCAACTGGTTCGCGGACCATAACGAGTGACCGAAACCGTATATAATAATTCGTCGCTTTCTTTTTCTTTTGAACTCGTCGGCACGATATCACTGGATAGAAATTATTAAGGGATAACAAACTTATCATTTTGTTTTGCCTGGGTTACATTTAAATATACTTGAAGCTGAGAAAATGTTGCAATTTGAGACAAAAAATTCTCGACACGAGAATTTGCGTGGCACGTCATTCCAGCGAAAGAGGTTAAAGAATCAAACAAATCCGTTGGACTTCGACTCAAATCAAACTCATTGATGAACACTGATAAGCCATATGCTCGTAAACGTGCAGAATGTTCCATCAATGAAAACAAAGCTGCAAGAAACCATCGCGTGTGTTCCCAACGTCGGTGAACTTTGTATAAATGTGTATATTATTGTGCCGATCGCGCTTTCACGCGGATATTTCGCGATATACGTCCGACGACCAGCCGCAGCGATAAAGCATTAATCTTAAGGCACACGATGCACCAACGATAAAAACAGCGACGCGTTTCGTCGAATTGATTTTCATACTCTCCGCCGATTAATCTAACGAATCTCATTCCTCTCGTGACTCGTGACTTCGCGTCTTCCATTTTCTTTTCGCGTCAGGATTGCGTTTCGCTGTATAAATTTACTTGCACGTAGAAAGGACCACGTGTTTTTCAATGAAATAGAAAGATATTGGTAATTATCAACACGTGAAGTTCCACGATATCGGCATATTTCTATGAAATATTTCTTTGGAATAGAATATCACATTTATTGTAACGTGATATTTCCTACAAATTAAATTGTCTTTTTTATATGAAAACGTGTAAATTTTACGTAACTAATGAGTAGTTTCTAATTTATCTTTTATTGTATAGCTCAGGTAAGGTTGCAGGGAGGTAACTGAGAAATAAAAACTCGTGGATATTCGTTACTATTACTACAGAGTACGTAGTAACAATATAATTATATAAATATTGTATATACTGGAGAGATTAAGATCAGCAAAAAATACCGCTGCATATCCCGATCAAAACTGAAAACTGAATAACTACGTTATCAAGCGAATCTCGGAAAAAAAATACGAAAAAGTACTCGAAAAGATAAATCCTCAGCGTGAGAGTGTGACAATTTCTAACTAATTATCCCTCCTTGTGGGTGGAAATCCCGAAATTAAAGAAACGCTGCATCGATAAAGACATCGCCAATCGTGATAATTAATTAATAACAATAAAACAGCCAATGAGAAGCATAGACAGGTTAACAAATTGACCGCGTGTGACCTTGCAACCCCGGTCCAGGAATTCATTAATGAGAATATACACATCACGCGAGTTCCCTCCGTACTATTACCAGAGCCGTCGGAAAGATCCAAACGGCGGCCATGCTTGGAAATATAATTGTGATACCGATGATTTATCGGACAACAGCCCGAACAATCCTAATCCGCAATTAAGCGAATCGAGTATCCACCGCTACCAAAATTTATCGTGCCCATTCGTTATTTACAACGTGCCTACGCGTCTCGATTTGCGTTACACTCTACTCGACATCTTGAATTATATGATTATCCAGAAAGGAAAATACATACGTTGCATCGCGAGTAATCCTAGCGTTCGAGAGTATTCAATAAACGTCGGATAGTTGAGCCGTGTACTGATTAAGTTATCGGGGAATCGTTGTAAACGCGGACATTTTTGCGCGTATTTTACGGCCAATTACGACGATTGAAATGAAATACGATTGAGATAAAATGTTGAGAAATTCGAATACGGAGATGGAAATTGACGACGAAGAAAAAGATTTCAAATCACTGTTGAATATGATTGGTTCGAAGACGCTCGATTACTATCGGTCAGAATGGTCATGGTCGTCGATGAATCCTTGGTAGATAATAATTAATTAAAACGCGACGAACGTGCTTAAGCAAACAACAAGGTAAAGAAGGAATCGCGATCGTCATCATTCGTTCGTGACCATGAGACGTTTGATTATGCCGACCGAAGAGAGCTGATTCACTGTCTGGCAGAGACAAATGTCATAGTTGGGTGATAAAAAATTGAAATGTTTTCTACGCTGCTAGTTTTTTACGTGCTAACACTGAAAATGAATAAAAACGCTGCGAACATGTTACTGATGACGTGAGATTTTTTTTTTTCAGCTACAGATTTCTTTCCGTACCAGTAAAGTTACATTCAAAGCATTTTAGCGAAACAACATACCAATCCCCGGCCAAATGACTGACTTAAAAATTTAATTCAAAATTCCGTATTCTTTCGTTCGTTTAACAGAAAGGATAATAAAAGGAATATAAAATAACAGAAAGAATAATAAAACAGAATAATTAAAAATAAAAATAAGAATAATTTAACAGAAAGAATAATAAAAGAATAATAAAGGAAATGAAAAAAATTCTAATTTTTGTTTCTTGTTATCAGTAAGTTATTTTGCGCATTGTTTCCTGTATTGAATCGACAATTACTTGCATTCTTTTCATTAAAAAATCTAATCGATTACAGTAGGAATACGTATATACAAAGTACCGGCACGTTTAATGTTAGAAAATAAGTTTACGTAAAAAAATCACTTGTATTTTAAAGAAGAAATTAATGGCAATGGAAATTCTATCAAAATAATTTGTTGAATACCCTGAAATAATTAAAGAAAAAAATGTAACACGTCAGAAAACGCACAGTAGAGTTCTCATTCGCAAGGGAAATAAGAACGTGTTAGTCAGACATAACGCTGGCTTAACCAAAAGAAAAATCTAGCAATCACTGAAGAAATTGTCTTTGATACGTCAAAGATACGTACGAAAAGAAACATAATAAAATAAAGGAGAAAAACTATGTTGCATTTATATGTGATACTTTCACAAAAGTCTTTATGCGTGTATCGAGTCATTTACTCGGACGAAAGGAACAAAAAATGAAAAGATACAAATTGCAACGTGGTAGGGAAACACAACGATACGAAGTCGTTATTAACTTTAATGGCCGTTGCCACGTGTGAATCGCGATTAAGCTCGCGGGTATAAACTGATCGGGCCGATTTCGTACCGAACTCGATTTCACATAAACGAGATACGGAATGGCGATCAGTTAGGCTACCGCCTCGAAATATGATATAATAACGTGGCATGCCTAAAAGTCATTACAGAAATTTATGATAATCTCGATCGGTCTACTCTTTTTCGGGACACGGGACACGAGACAGGGAACTGAAAAATCGCGCCCTTGATGAATTTTAATACGAGAACGACACTACTTGCAAGCTGATCCGCCACTTAAAATTCTAACGCGGCGTCCGATGAAAATCTACACAGGCTAAGTACACGCGAGAACACGCGGGCAATTTTTACGATTACAATTGCGTGCGTTTGAAATTTCATTAGCGCCGCTACGCGAAACAATTATCATCGCAGTGTTGGTAAAGTTTGAATTAGAAATTACGACACATGTACATATATTTTGCAAAGAAATTGAATCGCAAAATCGTATTTGAACAATTATTGAACAAATTCCATGTTCAGTATCATGCTGCATTTTGTAGTTAATATTAGAGCAATAAATATCTTGTAATTCAGATTTGTTTCGAATTTTACTAATATAGTAATTACAGTCTTAATCAACAGTGCCGATAAAACTGAATACATAGGTATCGATACAGACATAAAAGTTTCCAACATTTCCACCGACGTTAGACCTACTAAGAGACACGACCAAGTTGTAATATCTCCTCAACAAAGAAGATCCCCTCAACTAGTGATATGTACAAAGTTCAATTGACAGTGGAACATATTACTGTCCAGTGCAGAAAATACACCACGAATAGACATCAATTAAACTAAACACAAATCCTTCCCCAACTGACATCCTAAAGGATAAAGAAGCGGTCCTAAAGTTAATACATTTTCTAACCTTTATAACAAATTGCAAGATTTAGTTCCAGGTCGTTGATAACTAGGCAAGTGGTCGATACGGCTGTAAATAATACAAATAGAAAAGAAAAACGTTAAATTTAATTTTTCGCAGGTGAAAAAAAAAAAGTAAAGGAAAATGCAAGAATCGTACAAGAACCGGCTGGCATGTCTCACGACCGTTAAAATCCTTTAAAAGTAAACAGACTGAGAGATCGCTTCAAACGGCTACGTTGCTAATTAAATGTTAATAACTGGCCGCGTCAATTAAACGTACTATTTTTTCCCATAATTGCTACAACGATGCGGGACACAACGTGTTGTAGGGATTTGCATAATACGTTAGTTACAATGTTCCGCCATTCGAACAGTTTGTCGTAAATTCAAACTGCCGCGTCGCACGCGAATCGATCTGGCTTGCCGGAACGCGCGACGGCGTAGAAACTAGAAGGCAGGAAACAGGCTGATCGATTCGCGTATTTACGCCCGGGACGTCGTAGTAAATTTGTTTCGTGCGTTAATTTCGCTCTAATTTGCCGGGGATCGACGATCGAGCTCTCCGAGCTCGCGGTTTCTCTCTCTCTCTCTCTCTCTCTTTCTCTCGGTTCTTCCGTGACTCGTTAACAGGCCCATTTCGCCCGGGAAAAAGAAAGAAAAGGAAAAAATCAATCTCTCCGCGGAGCCGGTCTCGCGGGATTGCCGCGGTTGATGGCGGCGGCCTCGGAAGAAGGAGGAAGGAGCAGCAACGTGTGATCAATATCTGAACGATGATCCTCGTGTTTCAGTGCTCGCCGATGGAATTCCAGCCAGCCGTGGCCTGTTGGCTATTTCATTATCTCGTTGCACTTGTAAACGAACAGTCAAGGATCAGACGCGGGGAAGCGCAAGGATAACGCGAGTACGAAGGAGGTCGTGGAACGCGTGCCCTCTGCGACACGAGGAGGCAAATCCACGAGTCCGCCTTAATTAAAGGTTCCCCGTAGGAACTTCATTTATTGGTGAACTCTCTCTTTCTTTCTTTCTCTACTTTTCTCTCTCTCTCTCTCTCTCTCTCTCTCTTTCTACTTTTCTGTCTTTCTCTCGTCTCGAGCTGCCACGTTGCACACATGCACACGCCAGACCGGCATTATGGTCGGCGGAGGAGAGAGCCGGGGAATAGAGAAACGGCTTGGTGAGTGAACCCAACCCGGGGAAGAAGGGGGGAGTGAAGAAAGGGATGCAGGGAGAAGGAGAGTCGCGGGGCCCTCAATAGACGCGGAGAGCCAGAGAGAAGAGGTTGCACAAGGTGGACGAGAGTTATAATCATTGGGGTCGAGGTCCGCCTGCCAGCCACCTTTGAACGAGCCCACGAAAGGTTGGTCACTTCAGGAAGTGAGGAATCATAAGGATCGCCGGCAGACGGTCTGATCCTCGTAGACCCTTCTCGTTTATTTGAATTACTGCTAAGCCTTTAACTGTCCAGCCGGGGCCTAACTGTACAACTCCTCTCCCTTTCCACTTGTCCCTTACGGGAACACCATAATTCCGTAGCTCTTTAGCGAACGAGGCTGTCTGATTCTTTCGCCGATTGATATTCGGAGTGACGAGCCGAGCGGGAGGAAGGTGCAGGTTCTTGATGTTTAAACTTGCGAAGGCGGGCAGGAACGTGAAGGAGAGATCGAGGTGTTGGAGTGAGAATGCATTTAACGGTCGGGTGAGGCGATGATTTGACTATAGTGGTTGGTTCGGTTTTATTTAAGACGGAGGAAGGTCTCTGCGTTTCTTAATTGGAACGATAAATTGTTGTCTAAGAAAGAGAACGACGGCGGCAAGAATGCGACGACGGTTTGGATTTGTGGATTTAAGAAGTGAGAGGATGAAAGACTTGCAGTTACTCTCGGAATGATACTTCGTTCGAGTCTTCTAATCGGATCATTGACACTTTTTCAAAAAGTCACACAATTTCGACAATAATCTACGTTTATTCTAATTCAGAGATCAAACAGTCTGTGATTTGCACATAATTCCAATCACTTCGATGAATCTTCAAAATTACCAGTTAATCAAACAACGTGTATCTACATCTACGTCGAATCTAAAATGAAATATTACTGTACAAATGAAATAAACTGTACAAATGGAATGTATCCTGTCAAGGCGTTTCGCGAGATAGCATGAATTTCGCTTCTCGGCAGATAATTCGCCATAAATCGAATCGCAAACTTCAAGCCCCAGCGAGCTGCGATTTTTTTCTCCTTCTTATCTTAATCGAACGAACAAAAGGCGGAAAGAATATTTCTCTACATTCTCTTGCAATTACGATCGGGGAATGAAAATTCTTCAAGGTCGAGAGATCTCGGCCTACAAATAATGATTATCGATCGTGACAAATATTCAGACAGGTTGCAGAGTGTTCACATACCTCTCGTATCAGTTTCATCGATATCGAATAGATACTGTTCTCATATACGTCTAATGTAATACGTGAACCGCGACAAAAATGACAACATAACAACCGGTTGTCAAATAAAATAATGATTAGTTAAATAACTATTGATGTCAATTAAAGTCAGATTAACTATTAGCACATCAATGTAAAGTTAATTGGAATAAAGCAATTAATGCATTAAATAATGTATTAAATTTCAAATTTATGTCTATTTGCGAATGAGTAAAAAATTTATACTGCGACAATAAAATGTAGAGTCTGATAAAAAAAATGCTTCATTGTTTCATAGTATCATAGAAATTCAAAATATTGCATTTGACAATTTGCGTCGTGTCTGTAATTTATTTAATATTTAATGATATATCGGCTTAATTGAAGAAACAAAATTCATAAATTATAATTGAGAAAAATAATATTTCATAGCATTTAATAGTACTATTTTGTAGGAATATCACAATTCTGTACCTACATATGTACGTATAACTTAATACACGAAATGATAAATATCCATGTAACGATTATAACAATTATAATCATACAGATAAATTATGTTACTTTAAATATGCAGAAAACTATAAACCACTATATATTTCAATAAATGGTTAATTTCATTTTTGAGGAATAAATGTATTTTAATGATAACGATCTATGCACCATAGACCATTCTATCTGTTCAATATCCACTTTTACGTTTACGGTGCCAAAAATCCTGTACTTGCTCTCAATTTAAACTATTCGACGTATATATAAGAAAAGATAATATCTGGTTAAATATGTGTCCTACGCCTGCCATTTTCTTCCTAATTGTTTTCAATCAGTGTATATTTATTCGTTCGAGCGTCCACTCTTCTGGTTCATTAAACGTCGAAATCATTACAAAACACGAAACCGAGCAGGAAACCAATGGGTGCGACTAATGGGAATCAATAAAATTTTAACGAGAATATGAGCGATATTGAAAGGAGCGGTGCGGACTGTCGCCGTTCATTTGGCTTCTAATAACGAGTTACGGTCGGGAAACGCGAGTAAAAAAAAATAAAATCGACGTTGGCCAACGGACGCGATAAGATCGAACGGGAGAAAATCGATTTGTTGAAAAAGAAGGATCTCTCTTTGCCCCTAAGAGAGAGCAACGCTATCATCGATCAAGTCGTGGCGACGTTCAACACGGCCAACGCCACGAGCGAGCAACGTATACGCCCGTGAAACACGCGCGTGCACCGAAGAAACTCTCGATTTACATTTTAATTGAACAAACGAACCCAAATGATTTATCCCGTGCGAAGCCGTACGTACATTCTTGCGCCGAGCATTCGGACGACGCCGGTCCATGGAAATTGAATCAAACGAAACGAAAATGAAATTACTTCTCGCGATCGTCCGGTGTAAAGCGAGAGACTCCAGACACAGAGTGTAACTCCTAATCGCTTTGTTAATTTACCGATTTTGCAAAATACACATTCGATAGGAGGTATTTTCTTATCTCTCATGGTATGATAATCAAAACTGTGGTGGGTACTGATGAAATCGAAATGACGATACATACGAAATAAAATTTTCTTTTTTCAAGTCCTCGAAAAGTCTTTTCCTTTTTTTTTTTTTGCTGAGAAACAATATTTGAAAATGAATTCAAATATTTCTACTTGATCGAAAATTTTACCATTTTATCGACTACTTTTACAAGATACAAATTACGTCTAACAAGTTAATTAAATGAATTGCTCAAAAAGAATTGCTACATCCGCATACGGTGATAATTAAATAAAAAGTGAAATAAAAAATGTAGTTGAACGCGCGTGTCCATAAGTTATACCGTAATGAATTAATCTTCTAATCTAATAGTTGATTAACGATTCTGATATAAATCTTCTTCTTCGTCGAAATATACAAATGGCCGGCGGTGCAATATTAAAAATAAATTTTCACCAGTTTACGACGATATAACGTCCGTGAAAAAATATTATCATTAGGAGGAATCTCATTCGAATCAGTTTCCCAAAGGTTCGCATGAATGCAAAGGCTCGTTAAGGGACCAAGGCTGTCGTTCTCTCTCGCTGCCCGGATAATTGGACAAGCGTGTATGCCGATCAAAGCAGAAAATAATCGAACGGAAGTTGCCTGTTGCGACTAATTGCAGAACAAAAATCAAACGAGAGTTATTGCGATCCGCGGAATGAGAGGGGGATTTTTGCATAGCCGGCTGCTACAGGTTTTCGATCAAGCTTCTGTCTCTCTTCTCCCTCCTCGTCTCCACGGAAATTTGTTATCCAAAGCACGCGCTTTGCAAAATAATTAATTGGCCGCGTGTCGATAATTAATTTATTTGCCCTCGTATAAGGAGAAGCCCTCTTCCGAATAACAGCATCGTATTCCACGATCTGGTGTACCGTGTAGCGAGAAAGTCTCGAATCGAGCTGTCGGTAAGCGATTATGCAATCGTGAAATGATTTTTATTTATTCTCGTTTCCTCGCGCGCAGATGTGCCGTCGCGTTATCCAAACTGCACGATCGGATCTGCATATCTGCGTGTTTGAAAAAAAAAACACGAGGACGACATTGTTCGATTAAGACTTTAACACTTTATTTCGTTCGGAGGAGAATAAAATACTCGAAGATATGCATCAGCGACACCCTTCGGTTCGATCGATCTTTCGTTAATCGCGTTAACTGAGATCAATCGGACAAATCATAGGGTTGAATTAACACGTGCTCCGTTGAAAAATTACTGGACACGTAGACACGTATGTCTGCCGCATCTGCGTAATAACACTTCATCACGGCGAGCTTTTAACGCTTCCCGCGTTGAACGTTAGAAGGAATTAATTTACATACGTAATCGCAACAATAAACACGGTCTATTCCTCCCATTTCCATTGTATCGGATTTTATCGGCATTATTCGCAATACCTGCGATTCTCATTAGAAAATTCTCACGAACGTTTCGTCACGTCCCCGTCACAGTCCCCGAAGAAACATCGTAAACAACATCGACTAATCGAGGTGTACACCTCGGCGCGCAATTAAATTCCCTGCAGGAACGCGCGCCGTTGAAACAGCTCGCCTAATTGGAAAACGATCCGAAGTTTGATCGAAGTTTCAAACGTGAATCGTAAAATCAGCGGCAACCAGCGATCGACCCGGGGAAAAGTTCGGTAAAACGCAGCGTGCTTTCGTTCGCGTTCCGTTGCGTTCCATTTGCGGGGCACGACGTTTCGCGTTACCACTTGGATTTCGTCGGCTCGATTGCTCGCGACCAGCGTTAATTAAAATTTAATTTACGCCAGATCGTCGGTGATGGTCTCGGGCCCCTGAGTCGCGATACACAAGCCGATCCATCGCACGAAAACGAGAATACTCGTTCAGCTCGATGACTGCGTGCACGTACACCGGTGGATACCAGTATGAACGCATACACGCATACACATCTACCGTTACGTATCGGTGAAACGCACCAAAGAGCTGTGTGTACGCGCAAAAACTTTTTTCTCTGCCCCGTGTACGCATGAAAGGGGACTGTATGGACAGACAGCCATGGGGCAAGGGGGAACACGGTGGAACAGAGGGAGGGACAGAGGGACAGAGGGTGCATTAATTAATTACGAATTCGTTAATTGCTACGAAAATGGCCGACTGGGCGTGCCCAATCGATCGGGCACCACCTCGAAAAACCCTGCTTCCTCGCCGCTTTTTCTGCGCCCTTTCGTTCCGATTTTGTGTGCGAAGGGGGTAGGTTCTTTCTATTCGTGCGCCCAACACCGGGGAGGCGGGATGTGCAAAAGAGAGGGTGCAAGAGAAGGAGAGAAACAGAAACAAAGAGAGAAAGAGAGAGAAAGGAGAAAGAGGGTACGACTGTGTTACTTAATTTAATAATTATATGCTCTCGGATTTTACGACTTAATTACCGGCCACGAGGAATTGCCACGAAGTAGAGTTGAATGCAACTTTCATGCACAATACCCCGTTCCAGAATTATGCGACGGGAAGGCAATATTTTTTGAAAGACTGACCGCGTCGTGCAAGAAAGGAAGGAAGAAAGGAAAGAAGGAAGGAAAGAAAGGAAAAACGAAAGGGGGGAAAGAAAAGAAGAAAAGAAAAGAAAAGAAAGAGGCAGGGGAATAACGTCGGCGGGAAGGATAAAACTGGCAGTAGAGGCAAGAGACCGTGCGCGCTCGCCGCGAAAGCGCGAAGAAACGATTCCCCTCCGTTTAAGAACGGCCTGCATCCGTCCTGAATTTTCTAAGTTTACGCCAATAGGGAGAACTAGCCTTCGTTACTGCCAATAACAGCAGAGCCCGGCAGAAATTGCTGCTATTAAAGTTTCCCGCGGCCACAACGCGGTGTTGTGCCTCGTGTAAACACGGGCCTCCGTCCTCTCTTACATGCTTCAACTTTGCCGCGCGCTTTTTCCACACGCGCCAACAGCCCGGCATTTCAAATCGAGCTTCCACGCTGCAGGATAAGATCCCTCGACGAGCGTGATCGTGGTTTCTCGTGAAAACGTGGAACGGAAAGTGAGTGAAGATTGAATACGAAGAGATGACAATCAAACTGCGGATTTTCATGCATTTTCGTTATATTTCTACAAACGCAGCTATAGAAATAGAATCTAACTGGAAATTTGTTGTTCTTCTTGTCAGATATTGTGATAAACATTTTATTTTGCATATTTCGTACGCATTCTTGTCTCTCAAATATTTCGTATAGAAATCTGCAGTCTAACAATAATTGATCTCGGGCAAAGAAAATTAAAAATAATCTATCAATATCAAATAATCCTAAACAAATTATACTGACGAAAATTCACATTGATTCTAACTGACTGAAACAAAGAAGCAGTCAAGAAGCGCACAGTAGTATTGCTAATTTAGCGCAAGGAATTTTATTCTTTGATCAAATGTTGAAATAAAATGCAAACGAGAACATTGCCTCCAGGATCGTTCAATTTATTTATGACCAAAAGCAATGATACGTTACAATGGGAAAAAATATATTTTCCATTCATGGCTAAATATAATGTAAACGAAGAAATCCCTATGAAAAATTAATAAACGGCTTAATGATCCGTTCAACAGAATATTGCCTGGTATTCAGTACTTTCAACCGTTCAGTTAAGGTAAGCATAAATACGTGATTCTCCGCGAACAAGTATAGAAAAACAAATAATCAAATACTGATGATAATCGCCGATATATAGCAACAGAAATGCCACAGCAACGCATTATACTTAATAAAATATTAACGCGTGACTGTTATTTTTCAACTTAATTAACCTGGAAAAACTACGACTGAATCTCTTAACTGACTCGATTACAGTGCATTTGCAAGTTAATAATACGTGCGCTCGTTCGACAGAGCAAGTATCATTAACAGAACTTTCCAAATACACTTGCACGCGAAAATATTTGATCACATATCATGAGGAAATTGTTGCGTCGATATTGTTGCATAAAATATTTCGACATTTCATTGGTATCATAACGAAGCTGAATCTGACGATTCAAAATTCCAGGATTTCACAGCGAACGTATATTTAGTACAAAGAATGTCTCAAACACGCATAGATATCGTTATCAATCCCATTGAATATCGAGGATAATTTACTCTTTAAACACTTTTCCATTTACCTGTTGCTAAACAAGATCTTATACTGTGCAGGTATGTATTTTTAAATTTGTTTTAAATTTATGCATTCTACATTCCTTCTGTAAATAACAAGGTGGTTCATTTAAGCGAGGTCACCTCATCAGATATTTTCCATTCGTGGCTAAATATAATGCAAGCGAAGAAATCCCTATGAGAGATTAATAAATCAGCCTAATGATCTGTTCTACAGAATATTGCCTGGTATTCAGTATCTTTTTGGATTGCAATGATGCAAAAAATATTTTTCGCCTAACTTGAATGGTATTGAAAGGCCAATAACCAGGTAAGAATATTTCAGATATGTGTAAAGAACGTGATCTTGAAAATTTAAATTTTACGTATAAATTTATCTCTATCATAGATCTTGACCAAAACGATCGAGTGCCTTATAGTAAATGTAAATAAAGATATTTATTATTTATTACATCGGTCAGTGATAATCTCTTCTAGTGGCTTGAAATTCTGATCGGAATTGATCAGTAATACTCAACGCAGAAAAGAAAATATCGATGTGATGTAATACTGAAAGATGTAATACGCAAGTGTTCGAATATTTTCGCGAACCAGCGTCTATAGTACCTATCCGTCATCCAACATAAAAATACAGAAAATTCATTCGTTATTTCCGTGGATACGTGCAGGTATCCGAGGGAATTCACGGCGATTCCATGAAATTATCCCGCATGACCGATTCCAAAGAGAGGAAACGCCTCGTGCATGGCTTAATCTCTGTCGATCTTCGGTTTGGCGGGCAGCCATTCCATCCGCGCGTTGCCGAGCACGCCGATCGTAATCGTTATTATCTTGATAGATGCGACTCTCTTGTTAGCGTTAGCCGGCGATGTATTCGCGGCCGGAACTTTACGAGCTGTAAAATAATTTAGCGGCGCGTACGCGTATACGCGGCGCGGTGCACGTGCAGCGTTGTTGTTGCGTGCTGGCGCAACGTACCGTTAGAATTCGAGATACGGCCGCGTGTCCGTGGTGTTCTCGGCATAGAGAAAGGATATTTACACGTGCCACGGCAGAGAAGTGAAGAGAAGAGAGAGAAATTCCGTGAAACTCGCCACGCGAGAGGACGAGAGGGAACAGGCCTACAGAGAGGACCCGAGCGAGCGACACTCCTCTCGGGCCGACACTTATCGATGGGAGACAGGAAGAGGCACCTTTTCCACAGCTCGCGAGACGCGACCAGCATTGACACTTAAGCCGATCGTAACTCATCGTTAGGTTGCAGTTTACTTCGATCGTGTGCGCCGCTGGAATATGCCGTCTGTAATCTGGCATCTATCTGGCTTCGTGGGTGGTGCCGTCAGGCCGCGTTTACACGATTCTCCTGTGAAATTTGTTTATAAAACGAACTCGAATCGTGCCACCTAGGTAATTGTAAATGTATTTTTGAAGAAACGTTCGAACGCTTGGACAACGAGAGGCTTGGCGGGAAATTTATTTAAAATAGTTGATTCGTTGATCTATGCTGTTGATATATGCTCTTGCATACTTTTTAGACGTTTACTCGCGTAAAATTTGTTTATGATCTCTCGTGGAAGTGTCCCGTGATTCGTTGTAATTGGAATATTCTCAACAGAACAATGCGAACAGACCCTTAACGTTTCTGTTCTTCAGTCATGAATTATTTTACGAAACTGGTCGATGACAATTCGCATTCGAAACATGCAGCAATCTTCGAATCTAGCGTGAGAGTGACAAATGTCCAATATACAATGAGAAGAATACAGCAAATAAAATGTGAAGTAAGGTGACTGTAGAAATAAGATGCCTATAACTAATAAACGTATAGGCGCCTATATATTAACCAGGAAATCCATTAACGAACAGCATTTGTAGGATAAATTATATCGTATCTTATGGATAATCGAACGTTTAACGCATATGATGTATTTCAGCAACCGATATTGAAACTTTTTTTTCCTTTTGGAGTAACGTCCAGACTTATTGTACAATAGGTACGAAACAATTAGATACGCAATCAAATTAGATAAGCAATCAAATTGGACGTAGCATCAAACAGATATAGCACAACAATGGTTAAATTTGAATGGAGAGTAGCGAGCGTTTAACCGATTTCAAGCCTTCGTTCCTTTTCCAGACATCATTTCCAGACTTATTGCAGACGCGAAACAATTAGACACGGATAAAGCGATCAAATTGGACGTAGCATCAAACAGATGCACAGCATAATGAGGCATAAATTTGAATCGAGAACAGCGAGCATTCGACGGACCGCGAGTTCCACGTATTGTACGTTCAGTTTCCGAGAACAGAGGAACGGTATCAATCGCGGGAAGAAGAACTCCGATGCCGGCGGCCACCTTCGTCCGTACAAAAGACGCACGTTCGCAGATACACGCTAATGCACTTATACAAAACCTATGATTAAACCTGCCGAACGAGCCCGTGGCCCGTAGGAAGGAAAACGCAATGCACCGCGTGAAGGCGCGTTATGCGCACGCGGTGTACACCCGGCAACAAAGGAGGACAGCATCGCGACTCGGTTGCGAGCGCTGCGAGTGCAACACACATGGGAAACACGCAGGTTCGTCCGTACACGGAGAGTTTCGAACATAAAACACACATGAAAACAGTCACGTCCTCGCCGGTGTGCATGCGTTGGCCGACATCGTCATCGATCATCTGGCGTCACGGTAGGGTGCGTACAACCGTAGGTATATCAACAGGGGATCGCATCTTTCTTCCTCATTTTTTGCCAGTCGACCATACTACCTCCCTCTCCTCTCCTCACCGCTCCACACTCTCGTCACGTCTCTTCTCTCGTCCCTTCGCCCGGTTGTTCCTTCTTTCGATTCCTGCCGCCACCGCGCCTGGGCTTCCGGTTAGCACGACTTCCGGTTGGCGGCTGAACAGCACCGCCTCGTGCCACTTCGCTTCCGGTCGGTCGGGGTAGAACGAGGTTGTCATGGTGACTGGCCTACCGGCTACACCCCTCGGGCACACCCTCGACAACATGGCCGCTACCCTTCTTCCGCCAGTGTTGCCACCCGTTTCCCCGCTTACCCGTCCTCTCTGCTGACCCGTGTCATCCACTCCCCCGCTGCACCGTTTCCTACGTGCCCGTGTCAAGGATCCTAGGGGCTGCTTTTACCGGAGGCGGAGGCGAGAATACCCACAGTGGCAAGAAACCCCATGGGGCATGGCGTACACCGTCCAAGAACCCTCGACCCTACGAGTGCCACTCGTCTTCCGCTGTGTTGGCCGTCTATACGTACACGTCTGTGCACACTTCGCAAGGTTTGCGGGTGTGCAAGCGTATCGCAAGAACGTTCTAGGTATATACGAGGGATTCTACAGGATACTTCACGATCGGGGCGACAGCTGCTGGATCGTGGAACGTCGATTTTTCGGCCAACAGTTTAAACGCGTCTATTTATCGCGTTCGAAACTCAACCTCGCCCCCGCGCGTCTAATATCACTGAAGCACGCAAAGACGCATGCACGTCTAGCTGACGATGGAATTTCGGCGCGCGACAAATTCGCACAACCCGCCACCGTTGTTCCCTGTGATTTATGCCGTTCGTAAAGAGACTTACGCGTTCGAAACGCGCTCGCCGGGGGAACGATGAACGACTGAAGCGGAACGAATTAATTAAATTTATACGCCGGTTGATCGTAAGTCAGCGAACAGGGTGGAAACCGCTCGAGAAACTTTATTGTACGCTGGCCGTAACTGAAATGTATGTAATCCGCGAATTTTCAAAACACCGTCTCGCGGTAAATCATGCACGCGCTACGTGGGCGTTGGTAGTTTCAATTACGACTAGCCGGCAATCCAGTTAGATTCTCGCTACGATAACTCGCGATAAATTGTATAATTATCCTTTACGCTGCGTTAACGCGTATAACTTCTGCCATGCGCTTTTCTTGTTCTTTTTTCTTTCCTTTTTATGCTTTTTGTTGTACTTTACGCTCCTCTATGCAAACTCCTGTTTTTTTTTTGTTTTTGTTTTTTTTCTTTTTTTGGAATGGCTTCACGAACATTCGTTGCGTGGATACGTGGGGGCGGACGGGTCCACCACTCGTCTGAATCAGGCTGCGCGCGTACAAGCACAGGAAAGCTCATATCGATCCGTTCAAATCCCCATAGAAATTAACTCGAGAACACTCGGCTGCCCCTTTCGCAGAGCCACCCGTTCCAGACGCGAGGCACTCGTTAGAACATTCATTAATTAGCCGTAATCGAAGCCGGTTTTACTGACGCGGAATAGAAATTCGCCGGTACCGCCGGGATTTCCCTCCAGAAATTAAAAAGAGAAAGAGTACGTGGAAAGAGAGAAACTTAGTCATTCTCCTGTAAAACCATTCTTCCAACTGGCGCGTTCCGTGGCTCTAACACTCTTAATTATCTCTGTGGACTGAGCCGGAAAGCCACGATTTCGATTCTGACTGCGTTTTCGTGCAGCGGGTAGGAACGAGACAAAAATTTGAATATCTGTGATAATAATCCATCGGGCATGATTCTTTCTGTTCTTCTTCTTCTTTTTTTTTTATAAATATAGGTGTATAGAATCTCGCTCGAGGATTGATTTCGTGCAGTAATTGGAGTACCTTTTGTCATTATCGAACGTGAAGTGGAACAGGTATTGAGATATTTTACAAAAGAGAAATTCTAGAGAAAATTGACCTTTCGATTGGGTCGTTTCCTAATCAAGATGTTCTTCGTAGCACGGAATTGGCAATTCCTCAATATCGTACAAGTGTACAAATTTCTGCCCGAGTAAGTAAATTATTATGTTCGATATACTGACAATTGATTGTGCTTGATTCTTCGAAACGACTGATAGTAATTATTTTTAACGTCGACTACAACTTCCACCTTGGAAAAACAATTAAGAAATAAAATTTTTAAAATGGAATATCGTGTCTCTTTTGTCGTAACTGTGTCGCTGACATCAGAGAATTGATAATAATTTATTATTATAATGTTGAAAATTTCGTCTTTACAAGATTTGCTACGATCAATTCACCCTCGCAGCATCTCAGTAAGCAGCAAGGAGAAAGAGAAAGAAAGAAGGAAAAGCGTCTTTAAATACATTCAGAGCCACCCCCAAGTCCCTCTCGCGCCTTCGTCCCCATCGATAACAGCGCGGCGAGTTTTCCACGACCGGGGCTCGTCGCCGTATTTCGTCGCGGCTGCTTAAGATTCATCTTGAATTACGATCTTGGCGCCGTCGAAAGATCAGCCGAGCAGCTGGAGCCCTTGAGAACCCGGCCGCGGACACGGAGTTTCAGGCGTCGCGTCGGCGACGCCGGCGACGACGAGTGACGTCGCCGTGCCAACCATCCGTAATGACAAAAGAGAGGCGAAAAACCGGCGACAAAAGGTCGTCGCTAGGCGCACTCGACAGAGGAACGGAGAATGGGGTGGTCGGCGGTGGAGGGGGGGGGGGGGGGGTGGGGGGGGGGGGGGGGGGGGGGGTTGGGGGGGGTGAACCGAGAGAGAAAGAGAGAGGCTTGGAAACGGCGAGAAGGAAGAGGCAAGGAGGAGAGATGCTCTCATGCACCGAGGGATGGGGGAGGGAGAGGGAAAAAAAATTCGGGCGTCGCGCCGCTCTCAAGTGGACGCCGACCGAGAAAAATCCATACCAGGACGCGAGGGGCGGAGTCAGGTACGCGCTGGAGAGGGTGCGACTCCCTTTTTAGGGTGCACCGGGGCGAAAATGATAATTCGTCGGCATGGCAACGCCCGTCCTACCCCCGTTTCCATTCTACGCGATATTCTATTCCACCCTACCTTCGACCCTTGGAACCACCGACAGACCCTCCACACCCCTCCCTGCGGACCTTCATCCCCCTAGCAGTGCACACGAAGCTTCCACCAGACTCTCTCTTTTCTCTCTCTCTCTCTCTCTCTCTCTCTTCCTCTCGCTTTCTCTCTCCCCAGTATTTCTCTCGCTATCCAGTATTTCGGGGCCGAACGAATGGCGCTCGCGAAATCGCGTTTTCTTCCTTTTGAAGATCTTCCGACGGGGGCGCACTTGCCACCCTCGATCCCTCCATTAGGAGAGAACGCCAGGGGTAAAACGTGAAAGAGAGGGCGAAACAGAGAAGGAAACGGGCGGAAAGAGGACAGGGAACGCGGGGGAGCGAGACGAGTAGGAAAAGCTGGTCTGGTTGGCATGGCAACTACTGCCTGCAAACCCTCTGCACGGAGAGGAGGACACTCGGCTGCTTCTTCGACTGGGACGGGAAGGAAAGCAGCTGGATAACCTTGAAAAGCACCTCCTTTAAGGCCGCCGCATCGAGGGTGTAGAGGAGCAAGGGTGGATTATGCAGAGGGTACAGTATCGACGTGCAGGTACACTTGACTGAGCTCGTTGCCGCGCGCAAATCTCTCTCTCTCTCTCTCTCTCTCTCTTTCTCTCTATTTCTCTCACGCTGGAGAATTCAGTATTTTTCCTTCTTTCTCGGAAGCTCGGCCGAACTGAGATGTCTCGTGCCTTTTTTCCCAATTAAAATGCACGCCGTTAATGCTCGTCGTCTTCGCGGGTCCTTTTTAAATATATAAAAGGAAAGATGGCGAAAGTTTCCTCACGGTGAAAAGAGGGATATTATCCTTTGGAGGACGAGGAGCGAGCGAAATATGCAAATATCCGGACGTTGAACGACCAAAGTCGAGGAGGCCGTTTGGAAGATGTTCGACATCGGCACGCGACTTTTATGCCGCCTTGGCGCGCGCGTATAAAATTTAATGAACATTCTTTCTTGAATCGAATTTCTCGGTACACGCCTGGGGATCTGGCAAAGAGAAAAAGAAAGAGAGAAAGAGAGAGAGGGAGTCAAAGAGAGGTGGAGGAGCAAGGAGGAATTGTAAGGAGATCCTCAAGACAACTCTTCGCTTCCTTTTAAGCACGACACCTTTGAATCGCGGTAGGTAAAGAGGAAACGGAGAAAAGAGAAGGACAAACGTGCGCAAAGAAAGGAAGGCTCGTCGTGGAAAAAAGATGAGGCAGTCCCTTTGGTGACACACGTTTTGAGCAGTATAACGAGCTGTCTACATAATAATAATAATACTGGCCTGAATAATGGAGAACGTGGACGTCACGATCTACAGGCACTTAATTCGTCGGTGGATCCGTCCGTAGTCCCGTTAAAATTCAAATTTCCGAGAGCTCCCAGTCTCCTTTACAATCTTCCAGCCGATCAGTACGCAATTTGTATGCGAGAAATATATCACCGTTATATATCTACCTGCAAATATCTGAACGAAACACATTCCTTCCGGTGATGAAATATTTGACACGAATTTAATTAGCATTTGACGTTTCGTCGAAAACGAGACATTCGTACACGTCTATGGTAACAATCCCGCGTCCGAGATACTTCGAAACACACGCAGCACAAAATTTTTACGAGCTCCGTTTCGAAAGCATCGCTCAAAGGATTTTCAATCTAACGTTAGAATCGGTAGAAGCGTCTATGGAGTGAAAGAAAATGTACCGTGACAAATGTACGCTGTCTGTTACTGCGTACAAGTAGTAAGCGTTTGCTCGACTAAAAAAACTTGTTATATCAGTTTGTTGAACAGAGGCGTAAAAAAGATGAGCCTACGCTAGATGACTAGATTACGGACTTTTACAGAGGGATAAAAGATATTTGAGAGAAAGAGTGTCTTTTATCTCCTGGACGCGTTGTGACGTACGTATATTTCAACGTATGTATATATTTTTTGCAATTAAACTCATCCCTGTTCATTTTTGCGTACTTTTGCCTGGCATAGATGCACGAGTATCCGCAACTAGATATGTACACAGTTCTTGAGAATTCGTACCATTCCTATCGTGCCTTTCACATTTTAATTTTCCACGCGACGATTACCATAAATTAGCAATCTATTGTTGAAAGTAGAAACAAAAAGAAGAGAAAGACGGCAACTATGCTCTAGAGAACGCAAACCGTTCCAGCCACAGATGTAATTAAAAAGTAACTCATTACCATGCAAATGGTGCCTCATGCATATGCAGACGCGCATAAAAACTTCCATTTCACAATTGCTCATTTCTAACTTGTAAATACGGACGCATGCAACGCGGCGTGTCGTGCGACATCGTTATGCGTCTCTCCGCTTCTGGCTTTTCCAGCGATAAAAATAACTGGGCACACACGAACGACTTGTTGTTAGAAAGCAAAATTGCAAAACACGAAACAATAGACAGAGATAAAAAAAAAAATCCTGGATGTTCGCTGCTTCGTATTCGAAACAGTCCAAAGTATATTTTCAGCTGTAAATATCAAAACACGGGTCCTCCCGTACGACTGAATTAATTATTATTAATCAAATTTCACCAGTTCGCCAGTTGCTAGTTAATAAACGTAGGTATACTATTTGTACAACTGATAATTTTAAAAATTACACGTTATCTTGTTTAAATAAGAAAATTACGAAATTATATAAGGAAAAATGAAATTCATCAATTTGTCTAGTATCAGATATTAATCGATTCATTATCGCGAAAAGAGACTCTGATAATATAAATTTACAACACATTTTGCTAGGCATTTATACGACATTAAATAGAATAAGTTGCCAATAAGTATAACAAGCAACTGTTCCATTAAGTAGGTAGATACTTACAGCCAGCGTGTCTCGATTAATTGCACGTCAAATGAATTATGTCTACAATGCGTAAATGATATAACTTTAAGACCCTAGTTGAGACAGTCGAGCGAGACACCGATAAAAACGTATATACGGACAACGAAGACGAGAACGACGACAACGATGACAACGACGAGGTCCTGAGACGAGTAGGCGTGTCATTAACCGGTACATGCGACTCCAAACTTAATTGACAATTAAGATAAGTGAGAGGTAGGGCGAGCTCCTGCACACCTGTCCATTTATATTTCATTTCCTCCGATATGAATATTTCTGTTTTATTCATGAGCCAACTAGATAACTCGAGTGTCGATTAGCCGGCTCTTGTCTTGAACGAGTATCTTCGCGTATTAGATACGCGGACGCGACAATTAGTTATTCGCAAGGAAGCAAGAGGGCAGCCCTAATTTTAAACAAATCAGTCGACGTTAGATATTGATAACGAGCTGGATAATCGATAAGTTTCTCATATTTCGAAAATATTTTTAACTAACTGCATCTTTAACGTGACCAATTAATTTTCAACGACGTTACATCCTACTGTTTCCCAACAATAATAATTAATTGTCACTTGCTGCGAGAACGAGATGGTCGTCGGTGAAAATTCACAGAAGAGAGCAATAGAATGGCAATGAAAATAAGCAGAAACGAGCGAAACTGTTCTACCTGTAAGTTATTAGTACCTGTCGCGAAGTTGATACTTTTATCTGAAAACTTTGGCACTTATGCTCACGTGACGTTTATAGGGACAAAAACACGGGTAAGACGCCGGTTAATTAGCGTGTCGGTGCTTCCAAACGACTATAAATCATAAAAGGGTCCTGGTAAAAAGGACTCCGAGATCAGTATACTATAGTAAAGTTATATGACCTACTTTATGGCACTTGGAACGGTGTGTGTGTGTATGCGTTAGGATACGATAAATTCGCTTTGCGTACGACGCGACGTTGGGGTTACCTTTTGACACGCGAGTATGTCTTTTTGCTCGGAAAGGAACCGATACACGTTGTTACATTGTAATCGCAAAGTTAATTTCCTTACATATCTGAAAAAAAAATTAATATACGTATCTATACAGTTGTTTGGTATTAAAGGCGCGATAAGATAACTCAAACGAAAAGAACGATCCTCTTACGTGTGTGTCTGTGACAAACTAATATATAGTTTCTCCTTTAAAAAAATATGTTCACGTTTTCACATGAGAATTTCTCACGATGAATCGATTTCAATTTCACGAAGCTAAATTTTCGCCAACTCAAACTTCTTGCGGAGATTACTCTGCGTACACAAAAATTATTGTACAATTAATCGGTCAAACTCTAAGCTCTGATCGAAACGAAAAATAACAGAGTTATTCTTCTTGGCGTAATCAATAACGAATCACGTTATTGGATAACTAACTTAACGACGAAATATGATTCTATAGAAAATTCTTGAATATATTTAAAAAAGAGAGAAAGAGAGAGAAAGAAATAGAAAAATACAAGTAAATTGATGGTTTCGAGCGATCGGAAGAAATAATCTTCACACCTGACTTGCTTCGTGAAAGCAGTCAGCTTTTAAGATAATTAGATGTTCTGTTCTTCATTTATCAAGCACCGCACCGTTAACTGGTCTGTATAAGTTCCCCCGGTCAGTGATATATAGATGTAATTCTGCGAAATAACGCGGTAATGCGTAGCAAGGCTTATGCACAATTACGCTCGTAATGGCGTCTTGTAAGCATTATCTTATGAACATTAAACAATCTTATTAAAAGTAATGATGCGTTATTGCGGCTTAAATCACCTGTAACGACGATAATAAGGGATACAGATTCCAAATGTAAATTCCTGAATAAACTCGATGTCTTCGATTTCAATCTCGCGTAGCGACAAGCGATACGAAAAACGCTTTGACAAATAATGTGGAAAATGAAATGAAGAAAAGTACGATCTTTCTTATTCGACAGTAACGCGTCTGAATCTAAAAGTGTTACGTAATTACGAAGAGTGATATGAAAACGAGGTTGATAATCAAGCGTTAATAACGCATCGTTACTTTAATTTTATAAAATGTAAAGTTGTGTGGTGACTATTATCGTGTGTCATTATACAGTAATATGTTAAATTATATGGGTTCGTAATAACGTGTAAGATGATAACAATCTTAACAAACTAACGAGAATCGTTAAATTTACTGTCCCAGAAATATGCTACAGGTATACTAAATAATATCCACGCGTCGACGTGCCTCATTTTCATTCAATTTCTCGAATCATAAATATTTCAATAACTAGACAAGAACAAAATGGCTATTCTGTTACTAAAGATGACTTATTCTACACTTCTATGGGTATATAATCACCTACATATAAATATAGATGTTAAACGCAACTGCATCAAGACATAAGGTACTGAAAGAAGAAAATGAAATGAGTACTTGCATGTGCAAAGTGCATACGCAAATGCATACGCATACGTTTGCTCGTTACAAACAATTTGTTTGCCGAGCGCGAGTTACTCAGCTACATTTTGGACTCATAAAATTATGGAGCACGCTACGACAACAAAAATAATACACAAAAATAATACAGCTATAATTTTTGCGTGCATTATTCAACAAGACTGACTCTACGAAAGAATATTTGCTTTCGCTGAAATTTTCTTCAAAATCGTGTTCATCCGAATGCAATCGTCGAAAAGCCACGTGTTTTATCGACGGACCGGTTTTAACCAACTGGACAACGACGTATGTACAACTTTGGCAAGAAATGTACGAAAAAAAGAGCAACGCATGGCACGAATCTTTCCCCTGAAATAATATCGTCCACAGGCCGAGATCGAATAGGTGGTACACGCCACTCCCAATGGATTACGTAAGAGAAACCTGAACACATGCATTTCGACCGGTTGATGTATTACGTGTACCTGCACGCGGTACACCTACGTGGAAGGGAGCTCGGGGGACCAGTCAAGCCGGTCGAGCTCTGTTGCTCACTCGGTTCCTGGTTCCTGGTTCCCAGTTCCTGTACCCCCGCATGCAAAACTCTCAAGGCAATCCTCTTTCGAGGAGCTCTCTGGCTCGCCACGATCCAGCTACGGCGAAACGATTTCGCGTGACACAACAACTTCCTCGAGATGGAGAGCCCGGCCAGAAGAAGAGAACGATGAGAAAATTTACGTGGAGAGCGAGTTAACGCGAGATAAACACGGCTCTTGCCTGAAATTTCCTCTCGGCCGCTACCGCTTTATTGCTTTATCTAGCCGTGGATACCTGGCATCGCTCACGATCGGTCGAGGTGCACCGAGGGACCGTTTGCCAACGCGGTAAACCTACGCCAATCGTGGAATTATCGAACAGCCGAGAAAACCGTGAACCAAAGAGGAACCATTAACCCCTTGCAGCTGGTTCGCGGACCATAACGAGTGACTGAGCCGTATACAATAATTCGTCGCTTTCTTTCCCTTTCGAACTCGGCGGTACGATATCACTGGATAGAAATTATTAAGAGGTAACAAACTTCAATCATTTGCTTTGCCTGGGTTACATTTAAATATACCTAACACTGAGAAAATGTTGCAATTTGGGAGAAAAAATTCTCGACACGAGAATTTGCGTGGCACGTCATTCCAGCGCAAGAGGTTAAACAAGACATACGTTCGTTTAAACGCGAGAGGTTCGTTCAAACGAAACGCAGGATTCGACGAAACGGACGAGACGGTATAGTAAGTTACCTGTTCGAGCATATCTGAGGTAACGCAAAATTATCGCGGAGATCGTAAAGATAGACGAGCACGTTCGATAATTCCACGATCGAATCGTTCCGTTCATTTTGTAAACGATCCTTCCGGGTACAACGGGATGATAGATCAACGAGAACGATCATACCGAGAGCTTCTTGGACGTCGTTACGAAATGGAAATGAGACGATTTGAAAACGGTTGGATATCGAAAAGACAGCGATGAGGAGTACGACGAAATAAGAGAGGACCCGCGCGAGCGTACGCCGTGCAACCAATGGACAATCGATGATTGCATGCATCCTCGTGAAATGATGGATTGCACCAGGTTGCAAAAGCGATGGTAAGAAAAGGAAGCGAGGAGAGTTCCTGTCGTTTGATTCCTAGATCTAGATAACCCCGCGTCGGCCACTTACGGCTCTTGTAATGATATCGATAACGACGCCGGTTACGCTGCCTACCTAAAAACTAGCAGACCGGCGGCCGCTGGTGGCCACGTTACAAACCCGAGGCCAAGCGATGGAACAGCTGCTGATTGCATTCATCGTGATGGATTGGCTCTCTCTCGTTGAGTTATACGCCAAATGGAAGTAGCCACTAGGCCGTGCTTTCCGTTGGCCCACCTACCGTTCTGAGTAATGATACCGATGGCGAGGAACGTACTTGAACAAACATAAGCCATACGCGGTGTGTACAAGCCACCTGAACCGATCCTGATTTCCGAGCTTCTTCAATGAGTCGCGTGCACGCACCAACCACGAGACCGCGAAACAATTGCGACAACAGAGCGTTATGTCTTGGATTTGATCTGGCAAATTTTGGTCCGCTCCGTTCTCTTATTCGAGATCGCGAGTAACAGCTGAATCGAATGATTCTGGTGATCACAGTGTGACGATTCAGCGATGATTCCGCGAAAGCTGTGTAATTCGCGTGTAATTCAAAATTGTGACGTGGCAATGTGACTTGATGTTTACGGATTTTGAAGTAAAATCGTGTAAATACGACACGTCTCGTTAAAAAATAATTGTAGTTTACGGTTCGCAAGTATACAAGAATTTTGTTAAAAGCAGCAGGTATCTAAATATTTTTGAAACGTTGAAATTTTTCTCTCAACGTGTTATGGGTGATGAAACATTTTAAATATATTATACCTTCATATTTATAACATCTGCAATATCGTTACAGACCAATTACAACTCATTGTAAAGTGACTCAACGTGAAACTCAATGTGAAATTTAATAAAAATTTATTATGCGTAAATAACAATTACGCGATACGTGAAGATTATAATAAAGGACGATAATACTACGGTAATATAACGATATATTATCCATTTATATGACACTTCATATAAATTTAAGCAACGGCAAAAGCCTATCAACTCTTTTTATTTCGCGATATAATGACCGTAAAAGTAAATCCATGAATATCCCTGTTGATTTTATAGCCCTTATATATCTCTTTCACAAACTATAATAGGAATACTATTCGACGTTAACAACGAGGTATAAAATATCTTCCTTTCATATCCAATATTATTTAAAATTCCGTATCCATGAAATCTAACTTAAACTCTATAACACTCAGTCATAACGATATCGTAAACGTATTAATAGAAATATAGAAATACTGTAGCCTACGAATGTACGCTGTTAATTAATATCACCTTTATACGAGCATATTCTGTGGCGTGATTGTTATATTCGAAAGTTGACACCAAAATACAAAATAAGGAATTTTATTATATTAGAAATTTGCATAAACGGCGAGCAACACGCGAGCGTTGAAAAACTATTAATAATATTCGCTTGGCTCGCTGGCATTCATTATCAATAAATAAATGAAGCTTATCTGCCAAAGAGAATGGCCTTCGATAAAGTACACCTCGGTTTCATCGTGAATGCGTTATGAACACCATCCTGTGCAGGAAGAATCTCGTCGGGCTACGGTCATAAATGACACGCAGATACTTTTATTTATTGTTCATGCGTTTCATAAAACACGAAATACTGCCAAATCATTTCGCCTCGTCGCTTAAGAACTTACGTAATGGGCTTGTCATAAATTCTTGTTATATCACTTTCGATTAACCGATCTAGCACTTTCAGGAGAAACTTATTTTACAATCAGCACATTTTTGTGTATATTTTCACGACACTTTAGCAAAGCATATTTTTCTAACATTGTACAACATATATGCCAAATACTTAAAATTGTATTAAAATTGTTGTACGTGTATGTGACAAATAACTTAAAATTGTATACTAAAAATTTTAAGGAACGAAAAATATTGTAAAAAAGTTGGAATTTTGTTCACGAATATTGTTAGCAATGATGGTATTTCAAAGACATATTCCCAAATGGTTACCGACGGTCGTGAAGTTTAGTCCTAAGGAACGCCACACTGCATCGTTCGCGCATTCAACAGATTAACTTGAAAGTAATTGTATTACAGTTTAAATATCGCTAAGAACTCGAATTATTAATTAATAATTATCATTGAATACAGTTTTATCTTATATTTTGACAATGAAGAAACGATCAACACAATCTTTTCAACATTAAGAACCAAAATTCATCTCAATTATACAGACAGAACCAAATTCATTAAGAACAAAATTCATCTCAACTATACAGACAATTCGAAAGTTTTTGTCACACGAGGTGAAACACAAAATATTATAACACTAAGATGTGAATCATCCATAATCGAGTGACAAAAGATATTTAATTGCAAGTATCGAACAATTAAACATTCAATTTTTAAACAAATGATTTTCTAAATAACCATTTACATGCAAGGAAACACAGTTTAAAAAATATCGAGACTCCATTTAAATTTGCATCGCGTGCAAGACAAATTATACACGTGGTCGATCAAATACCAATTACGATGGAAACACCGATTGATTAAAATAAAAATAATTTCGAAACGTATTATCGTCTGACACGATGAGAAAAATTCGGGATTGACACAAACACACGCAACAATAAACGTAACCGCGCGAATAAAATATTCTCAAAAGAATTCCATTAGGTACAACTGCATCCAGCATCGAGAAAAAGAGTTCGCCACGGCTGAAAGACCGATAGGATCTTTGGTAATGGCCAACGTTTCAGAAACGACAAGTTCCACGGTGCTTTTCTATCTTTTTCTCCCTGTTTACCAAGATAAACGAAACGATAGTAACAAAACGGCACGCAGTTACTAGCTACTAGGTATTTATAAGCGGTAGGCTAAATTATTGCGGCCTGTCCGGCGTTATCATTTTGTATCGCTTTATCTATTACGCTATTGTGGCGGCGTTGCTCGGATGGCAGGTCCTTTTGCTAAATCGACCTATTATCCAATACAGGAATTATTATCGCAGCTGTTGTGTGGTCTGCGAGGCAGCTGGTGAAACTCTCTGCCAACGGAATGTAGGAAGTCTTTGCAAATGCGAGAAACCTCTCTGAGAACGATAACGTTTCCCTGTTTCGATGAAAGCGGACGCGTGCTACCCGCGATACGGATTTGCATTTCAAGCGAAACAAGAGACGAATGTGTATTATTCAATGGTTGAAGACTTTGGCCGATGAATGACACTAACTGTGAGCATAACACGTGAAGAAAATCGTCTAAAGAATTCTAAATTTCGACCGAGCTATTCAAGTGTTTGACAAATTTTCTTTCTCTGAGCTCAATGTACACCGAACTTATCTTGAGCTCACAAAAATGTTTTCCCAATGGTTCGATGAAAAGCTTCTCTTTAAATAAACGGTATCAAACATCGACAGAGGAAAAGGAAAGAGCATAAGATGTCGTGAAACAATTTCACATGTTTCTGAAACATCAAATTGCTCTCGAACTTGAAAGTCTTTCCTAAACTCTAACAAACTGCATCAAACATTGATCAACGCTGGGATTTTTCGTAAAACACTAGTCTAAAAACATCTATTTTGAAATGTCTCAACAAAATCAAGAAACCTAGTGCAGAATCACCACTTCACAACTTCTTCCAATCATTTAAAAAATTTCTCCTAAAAATGACAATTTCAGAATGCCAGTAAAATCGATGAGAAACTGTTGATGAAACACCGTTTACTTTCGGATGCCGTGGCGGCATCGAATCAGCCAGCCGGACAAAGTGCGATTAATTAGAACGGGCGTCATCATTAAATTACAAGACCGGCTTGTTGCCGATCGCGCGAGTATCTGCCATATCTGAAAATGGCCCGATAGGCTCTCAAAAGGAACGGTATATCGACGTCTAAAGTGCGCCCTCTCATTATAAGGTAGTCCCACTTATCTCGATGACGCAGCTCTCTTTTTTAATCGAGCACTAACCGATCGATCGGTCCCGCGCAAATCATGCTCGAACACCTTGCTCGACTAGAGAAAGAAGGTAGCCGGTCATCGACGCCTCGCGCCTCGCAGCAATTTGTTTAATCAGCGTCCGTAGATTAATGACTTCGGCAGGTTAGTCCCTCCATCCCTCTCCCCCCCATCCCCTCCCTCCTTCCCTCACTTCACTTTTTTTCCCGGGTAACGAAATTACTGATTTACGATTACATTTATTACGCAACGCGTAATGGTCAATTCGCCGAGGTGTAACGAGCCCGTGGAATTTTTACGACGCGAAATTCCGCGGCCAGCCGAAATTGGATGCTTACCGGGATGCATTCGTTAAAGCGTAATCAAATGAAATTTTTAAAATGCCCCTTCGTTCGCCGAGAAGTTTGCGCGAGCACGTTCGTACACGAATGCGTTGCCGTAGTGGAATCGGTGTTCCGTTTGCAAGACTCAAGAGGTATTAATTCGACGGGGTAATTAAAATCCGGTTTCGAAAGCGGTATTTCCTTGGCCTCGTGTAACCGCAAACTTGGAAAAAGGTTCGATCACCTCCCCGTTTGGAAAAATATTTCGTAACTACTTTCCAAGTGAAATATCGCCAGTACCGTCGGCCGTAATCGCGAGACTTCGCGCACCTCGGCAATATATCCATCGGCGCTCTATAAAACTATTAATTCAATTGGAGATTAATTCGCCGAGGGGAAAAAAATAAAATAGATGCAATTCCTCGAACGCAAACGCGATCGCGTTTTCACCGCGTTGCAACGAAGCGAGATAAGATCTGCGCGAAACAATTAAATTCCCCCTGTCCAAACATACGGGGCATTTTGACACACACCTGTGTAACGATCAAACGGCGTGAGTGGAGTTATACTTCGAATACTTCTGGCAAGTTATCGATAGCACGCAGTTATCGAGCACGCGAACGTTACGCCGCGATCGATAACACGAGGCAATTTGGAATATTTCACGACGTATTTGAAAAAAGGAAGAAGCGAGGCGAGGCAAAAAAAAAAAAAATAAAAAAATAGGAATCGCGAACGATCGGTGGATTTCGCGGCACGCGATCTAACCAATGTAATCTGCTCATGCCACGGTCGAGAATTCTTCTACTCTCTGAACATTTTCTTTTCTCTCGGTTTTTCTTCCCTTCCTTTCTTTTCCTCCGGCTGACCCGATAAAATCACGAACACGTACCGATTTCTCTCCGCGGCCGGGAATATTCTTCGACGAAGAGTTCGAGGAGCCGCGGATTCGGCGAAAGACTCGACGAAAGAATGCAACGAGAATGTAACAATGTTAGCCGGATGGTTTGCACGTGACAGCAGGCCAGCAATCCGGGAAAGGAAGTTTCTTAACGGCACGTACGTGCCAACATACGCTCACGTACGTGCCGATGAGTACCTGGGTACTTACGTGCCCGGTATCCGGAGGGCCCCCGGTGCACTCTGCCTCCTTATCGATGCGGTAAGAAAGTTTCGAGCTTAATGGAACGTGTCGCGGATAAAAAAGGAAATAATACCTTTATTGGATACGCTTAGAAGGCAGGGAAACGGTTAGACCAACTATCGTGCACCACCGTCGATTCACCAGATTGACACCGCGTTTCGATATCTCTTTGTCTCCTAGGAAATGCTTCCTCTGTCTGATATTTTCCTACCGATTTCCCTACCCATCGTGCTACCGTGATCACGATCGCGAAATAATTTGAAGCTTCAAATATTTGATTTTCTGATCGTATCTATGCTGTATTAAAACACCTCGTTTACTTCATTTTAAAGTTTGCAATCACGCAATTCTCGCTTTCTATTGTGAAAAATTCCTGTTCGATCTGAAAGCGGTGAAGTTAAAATCAGAAAGAGAAAAATCGACTACCGCAAGAGGCAAAGGCAGTGGGATAATGTATATGAGGTCACGGGATAATGTATATTGACCGTGGATTGATCAGCTTAATAACCACGACGAAGTAACCACGACGGACAACGAATTAACGCACACATCGGCCAAAGGGGATACGGACGTCAGCGGTCGGACGTCGGCCGAAGTGAAACGTACGCGCGAAGAACAGCGTGCTGCGCTGTGTTCCTCTCCTCGCAGAAAAAGAAAACAGAAAATCCTTGTTAACACAGGGAGTAACAAGCAAGAGAGTATCACGACCGTGTATACGACCGGTAGTATAACGGCGACGCGACGGCGGCGTCGGCAACTAACGGCGGTTCGAGGAGCGCGGACCGGAGGAAATTAAGGACCTATTTACAATTACGATGAGAAGTTGATGGAGTAACAGTACGTAAAGCTCATTAAGGGGGATACCGGCAACCGTGCGCCCGTGATTATGAACGTTGATTGCGTATGTGTAACTCAGTCGCCGGCAGCCGACCTTAAGAAGCACGGTTAATTGTAAATGAAGCACGCTGTAATTTACCATGTTTAATTGAAACCACGCGCAACAAGCAGGCGCTGATTGGTTTCTTTGAGGGACGCGAATGATTAATGTGTCTATTCCGATCAATACACGGTGGCGTGGCCAGGCAAGAAACCGCGCGCGATGGGAAAAATCACCGAGAGGAGTATCTCTGCGGTTCATCAAAATGCCAAGTGAGAATTACGGTGTCCGACCGGGTAACCGTGGTGTTGTGCGTGAATAAACGTATTAAGCTCCTCTTTTTTCTTTCTTTCTCTCTTTTTTTTCTCTCCCTGTTCAATGCGCGATACCACTATTCTCGCTAATTGACCGATACGAAGAACGAAAGCGTTGACTGGTGGGTGGCACACGAAATGCATTCCGTTTCGAATCGAACCGAAGATTCTTCCGTTCATCCGTGATCTTTCTTCTCGCGTACTGACTAACTTTTCGCGAAAATTTTCTTAAAACTCGGTTTAACAATTGAATTTATTAATTTCAGAAGTTCTCCAGTTCGTTGCTCAGATACATATGTAATTAATGTATATCAATTTAAAAACATAAATTACGTATTTAAAGACATATATACGTATTTTCAATAATTCATTCGTTACAAGAAGATTAATCTCAATCGTATCGAGCATCAACTTGCAGAAAACACAGTCGTTAGGTGCGTTATTTCTTTCTTCACCTTGTGCAAAAAAGGAAAACAGAAAAACCGTTCTTACTTGAAGAGATTTCATTTCTTTCGGAACTCGCGCTTTTAAATATCCATCAGTCACAGTTAATTCTCCTGTCTCTGGCAACAGACGAGTCACGAAACTATCAACTGACGAGACGTTTGTTGACCGGCAAGAGGAGAACAGATCGAATCATCGGCCACAGCAACAAAGTTCGATGAAAAAGCAAGGGAAGTCGAACGGAACGATGGAAAAGTAAATCGCTGTGCTATTTCTCGGAGAATGCTATCGACGGATCAATAATTGGGTGGAGGAGACGCTGGTGAATATTGGCAGCCTAAGAAGATGTTCCCTCGAGCGTCGAAGAAACTGGTTCCCTGGGACAGATCCGCGATTACCGATCCGCGAATCGAGCGTTTTCTCGCGTTTCTTCCGATACAAGAACAGCGAACAGGTAGCAAGCATGCCGGTGGCAAGCGTATAAACACGCATGTAGACAACATGAAACGTCTGCAACTTGCGCGCAGCGTGCCCGAAACGAATGTTGACGTGTTCTTTCGTCGAATTCCCGAGATATACGGGCTGCATCGGGAACGGAGGCTTCGTGGAAATTGCTGCGCAAGTAATCCTTCGACAATTTTTCGTTTTTTTTTTTTTATTTTACGATGCAGTCTGAATTTGTAATTGCTTCCCCTTTGCTATTTAAAAAGATTAATCCGCCAATTGATTAAATTTGAAGCAATGATCAAGTTGAAATGTAAACATAATTGGATTTTTAATTTTTCAACGTAAGAATATTATGAAATATTAGCAGATAATTGTGAAGATGGTCGTAGAAGGAAGCAGTTCACGAAAGAGAAATTGAGAAAATTTCGAATTCTCTCGTGTTTCAACACAGCCGCGGCACAGTTTCGAACAGCAAAGCCGATTGAAAAGACATCCGAGAAATTCAACGAAGAAACCTCGCGGCTCGGTATATCACAGATTCCACGTTACCCAAGACTATTCTTTCTAAAGTATCCATATAACCTCCTTTCTTCTCGGCTATATTTCTCGCAAAAATGGAAACAACGGCGGCACGATCGCCGCGAGATAATTGCATCGTTACTTACTAAAAACAGGCAGATTAATTACCTCCGGTGGGTACAGGTGGTTCACCTGCGTAGTCGTATAACGTTTCAGCGACGCGACAACGCAGGAATTCGCACGGTGGGGAAAAGATGCGAAAATTAAATACGAACGTAATAAATTTCCTGGCGAAATTACAAAGAGGCGAAAAACTACGACGTAACTAACTGGCTATGGCGGCGTGCTGGTTCGTTAGACCATAATTTTTCGCGGGAGACGTAACGCGAGTCGTCTGTGTGTGTGTTTGTATGTGTTTGTGCGTGTATGTGTGTCTGTTTATTGGTTGACGGAAGGATCGTTTAATGCCAGAAGCGTGTTCCCGTTGCCGCGCTACGCCGGAGTTTGACGATAATTTTTCTCTTCATCCGCGATAACATCCGGCAGAGAATTTCTGAAATAACAGTATCATCGTTCGCGATGCCAGATAAGAATGGAAAAGAAACGGCGAAGCAGGAAGCAGCCTGCAACAGCAGAGGGAAACACCGGTGGAAGGGTAGCGCGGAGACGAAGAGACGCGGAACAATAAAAGTGATTATCCTTTGAACGGAGGAAGGAAAGGAGGAAAGAAAACGCAAAGCGCGCGGCTGAAGATTCCGCAAATGGTAAATGGGAAGCTTGTTAAATTTTATTGACATTGCTGAGCCAGCACATTCGGGACAAGAAGCATCCGATTCCATTAGGGGGAGGGCAGAGAAGTGTCCCTTTTTGCCGATGCTGGCTGAACCAATGAGACAAAGAACCAACAGGATCCAGAAAAAGCATAGAAAGAGGCTCAGGGAAAGGGTGCATTCCCTAATTGTACCGATCCAATTATTCCCAAGTTCCAACGGGATATTCCTCCAGTTGCACGACGGAAACATCGCGTAAAAACGAACCGCAAACGAACCACCTACGCGATTAAGCCCTGCGAGTCTTCTTCTTTTTTCGAAAAACTACGTCGGAGAGAAAGAGAGAGAGAGAGATATTTTTTTGAATCTTAACGACCATTCTTCTATCTCAAAGGATGAAAATCTCTGCTTTTTATCTGCTCTGTAAGAAAAGAGGCTGAACGTCCGGGCCTCTTTAAATTTATTCAAACCCTTGATAGAATGTAGCGACTCGCGTACAAGAAAAAAAGAAAAATCGTCTGGACTGCGACTACAAAGGCCGCAATTAAAAATTCCCGATATCATCTCCGCTTACGCCCGTGAAGAGAAAAAAACAGAAAAAAGCAAACTAATGAAAGGAAAACGCGAGTCTGACACGCGAACCGACACGTGAACGAAATTTGGTTTAGATCCGATCCACGGGATCGTGCGCCAGGCTATTTCGTCGTGGATCGTTTCTTTCCTCGCGTAGTGAAAAATCGTGTAAAACAATTTCAGGGGACCTGACGACCGGACAAGAGGGATCGTTACGGCACAATTAAAACGATTCATCGTCGTCACGTTGGTGTCGGGCAATATGTCGTACCGCTCTGTATGATTCATATATCAGCGAGTCGCAGGAAGCAATGTGTCGTAAACTGAAGGTTGGCGCCAACTCACGTTGATATCATCTCCGATCCTCGGCACGTCTGGATTTCGTGTACGTACATTTCGAACATGTCTTGAACACCAACTCGCATGCAACCTTATGTGTAACGAACGTGCACAAAAATAGTCGCCATTGCTGCGAGACCATGTTTTGTAAGACAACGTGAGCCACATCGCTTGTGATCCATTGTAATTCAACGTAACTTTGTTTGAATACCACTGTGGATGAAGATGGATGATAGAAAGATTTCTTGGATAACTGCGTATATCCAAAGATTGATCCCTTTTCATACTTTCATCGATAGCATTCGCAAAAGAATACGGACGCTTTTTTCGTGCATTGAGAAATGCTCATGTAAAAAAATCTCATATCGTAAAAGTTGCTAAAACTCGCTGTTAATTCAAAGATGATTTAAAAACATTTTATTCAATTCTCTGAACACACATGAACATGTGAGCATGTGAAAAGGCCATTCGAAGATCAAACGAAACCGACTTGCTTCCAGTGTGAATACAGAGGCATTTACAACGCGTACATATTAGAAACACAGTTGGCCACGCTAATTGTTGACTATTGGAAACTATGCCGTGATATTTTTTTCCACGGATATTTGCCTCTGTCGTGGAGCATTTTCAAATGGTACTTTTCTCTTTATTTCTTTTTACTTGAACGCGCGCCGATATCTGGTCAAGCTCCTTTGAATATCCTCTGGTACCTATAAAGGGATCGTTACCTCTGAAACCTCTTGTTTATAAAGAGCTTGGAATACTCGAGATCTCTTGAAATCTTCAATAGTGCATCTGTCGTACGCCTTGGAGCTTGTGTTCTATAGACCATCACTATTATACTCGCGTGCTTGTAAATTCACAGTTAGCCATTAAGCGAGTAACAGAAGTTCGATGCTTTGCCGTACAAAAAGGCCTTTGTTCGATCGGAATCCTTTGATTCGATTATGTATATCGAATTCTTGCAGAAAACTTGAAACGCACGCTACACAGAAGAAAATTCCTTTCTTCTTCTTCTTCTTCTTCTACTTCTTTTGGATTTAAACGCGTCGTTTGTAACTCCAGTGTGGATGACAAACAATCGATGACGAACGACGTAAAGAGAAACGACGGGAAATTCTGGCCGAACACCTCTCTGAAAAATCAACCTTCCTCTCGCCCTTTTTCACACACATACACACACACAGAGGCACGCATTCATCGACACGAAAACTCCGACATGTAAGACAAAGAACGTAACAAGCTTTCTCGCATTCGCGGCGCGTTAATTAATTTTCGTGGTAGGCCGAAAGCTCCGGTAATTGGTGGCGTAATGACGTTTTCTCTAATTATGCAACACCGGTGGAAACACATGAGGAGACTCCGCGCGTCGTCGGTTTCTCGTTCGGCCTCTTTCTCTTCCTCGTTTTCCTTTCCTTTCTCTCTTTCTCTCTTCTTCTTTCTCCTCTCTTGTCTCCGTTTTTTTTTTCTTCTTTTTTTTTTACTCTCCTCCCGACTGGCGCTCTCTTAATCTCGCGAGTCCATTATCATTATTAACGTTAACGCGAGCGTTTAACAACCGTGGATACGTTTTTTGTGAAATGTACGGAGAAGTCGCGCCGCGTGGTTTTAATGTCGGAAAAGCTCGACAAAAGGAGAGAGAGAGAGAGAGAGAGAGAGAGAGAGAGAGAGAGAGGAAGGGAAAGGGGCGAAAAAGCGACAAGGAGAAAAAGTGTATACACCGGTAGCCGAAACGCGCCACGTTGCGATTCCAAGAGTCGCGCGGTTAAAAAGAGAACGAACGGAAAAAAGGAACGAAAGGTGAAAGGAGAAAAAGAAGAGAAACAAAGACAGAGATGGAGAAAGAGAAGAGACAGAGAGAGAGAGAGAGAGAGAGAGAAAGAGAGAGAGAGAGAGGAAAAACTACAGGCTTTGAGCCGCTCGGAGAAAAGTGCTAAAAGCGTCGGCATTTATTCGACAAACGCCTCCGCGCAGCGCGAGCTTTCACCACTTTCTTCTTCCTTTACCTTTTACAGTCTCGTGCACGGCGCATAACCATCCTTGAAACCGCGCCGCGCTCGGCAACCACCACGGAGCCGTGGCCATTACCGGAACAGCAATTTTGTTTGTACACGCTCGTTAAGAACGAGTCGGACACAATCTGGACATCTTTTTAAGGGTGGGTGGGAGGCGAGTCGGTTGCAGGAAAAAAAGAAAGAAAAAAAGAAAAATGGATGAAACGTTTCTCCCTTAAAGGAGGCCACGGCGCGCGCTGCGTCCTGCTGAATTTTTTACGAAATCACCGAGATGAAAAGAACTACTTCTTGGGATGTGTTCCTTTCAATCGTAGAAAGGTATACACTTGTCCTTATTTCCATTGGGAAACGGTGTTTCTGGAAGATTCGTCCGATAGACGGAAAATAGTCAGAAACAGTCGGGATTGTTTGAGGAAGCAAACCTTCCGAAATATTGAGATAGAATGGATCTTGAAATATTTGGAAAGTAAATATTCAACGAGCTGGATTTATACGACACGCTCTAGTCGTTAAATATTTTTTTTCTTTTTTTGTTCTACAGTTTTGTTTCGTATGATATTTTGAATGATAAATGATGGTTTACTTCCTTTTACGGTCACGTCACCGGTGAAAGAAATCTATTTCTGCAGAAGTAGATTAGGAACGTTCGAGTATGGAGGCGAGTGTTAGTGGCCTATAGCACCTTTTTTCTTCGACTTTGCGCTCTCACACGTTGGCCGTTAAGGGAGGTTAGTTATACCGGTTGCCGGTGCGAGTTCACGAACAAACAGGGACCGGTTCCTTTCCATTGAACCGATCTGCTCGGCGACCGGGGACCGACCAAGTTATGTATCGTGAAAAAAAAGTACACGTTTTCCAATTTCAAACCGAATTCTTCCTTCCTTATAACACCAAGTTCAACCAAATAAATCGCCGTAAAGAACGTGTCTCCAACTCCCTCTTAAATACCAAATAAGAATGAAACTAAAATTACTTTCAAATTCACTGTGGCGAGAACGCACAAACGATAACAACCGCTGACAATGAGAAACCAAAACAAACATCCTGTTTCACTCTTCAATCCCATGATCACGATCATGGGTAACAACCAGTAAAAGAAACCATCGAAGAAACCTTCGTGGAAAGTAAGAGGTGCATTCGATGCGACAGTTTGATTCCAGCAAAATCTGCGCCGCGTATTATACGAGGCCGGTGGCAAAACGTGAACGCAGATCGGTATGGCGACTAGGTCGCTAACAGAAGCACAGAGAAATACAACAAGAGAGGCATAATGGCACCAATGGCGAACACCTGGTATCGTATCAAATATCACGGTCACGTATATACGAGGAGACGAAGTTTTCGGCTGTTTGCCGTATGATCGCGGAACTTACGATTATCGTTGTGGAATACTGGAGGAATCAGGCGGAGCGGCCACTAATGGCGGTGTTCAAACACTGAATCTGGTCCAAAGACCGGCACGACCCACGCCGGTTGCTCGGTGAGCTCGTAAATTCAATTAGTCGGCGAATATCTCCAGGACCGAGGCGAACACCGGGCTTCTTCTTCTTCTTCTTCTTCTTCCTTTTCTTCTTCTTCTTCTTCTACTACAACTACTACTACTCCGTCGTCGTCTTCTGCCTCTCCTTATTCTCTCGTCCACCTTCCAGATCCTCCTCTTTATCTCGAGCGAGCGGGAATTCGCCCACTTTTGTTCTTTGTTCCATGCCACTTCCTTTTGCTCGCGTTACCCTCTACTACGCTTCCTCCTTTATTCCGTGGCCCTGCCACGTCCACTTCTTATTCTTTGTGCTACCTATTCTTCGTCACCGCTACGGAAAGAATTCCAGGGATAATATGCCGCGCGAGTCGCGCGTAGGAGTCTTACGCATTGAAGACTTGCACCGGACCTCGTTCGACCAGTTTTCAGAGGCATCACCTGTTTCGCTGACCCGGAACGATCTTTTCCAACACCGATACCGACTTAGGAAAACTGATAGCACTGATTCATGAGACAATCGTGCTGATTAAAACCATCGGGCACGAGTAACACGACTTATGCAGCAACGAATAAATGTCAATGATATTTCAAGCGATCATGCAGAATTTGAACGAAGAATTGGAGAATTTACGATTTTCTGATTTAATATTGACACAGTTTAATAAAATGATTATTGAGAACTTGATAACCTAATCGAGATCAGTCGTGGGCACGTAAGAGTATTGAAAGCAGGAAATTATTTGAATAAGTTTGATATTCTAAATTTGATATTCAGTAAAGGCGTTATACAGAATTATTTTATCTGTTACTGGTATTTTTAAAAATTAAATAATTACGTGGATATAATATATCCCTTTTTTGTTACCATTCAATTATTTATTTAGTAATAACGGTTACGTCCAAATTAATGAAAAAAAGAATATCTACTTCGGAGTGATTGTATCATATCTTATTCGAACTGTAACGATCAACGTTCGCTGCATTGTGTCATAGAGAATTTCACGAGGTATGAAATTGTCAGTATCTGATTGCAGTAAAACATTCACTAGCAATTTCGATAATATAAACCTAGCAGGACTAAAGTACTGTGATTTCTGGGGCAAGAACTTGTGTATGCCTGCCAGGCAAAAGAATGAGGAGGTTAAAGTGCCGAAGGAACGCGATACCGTAGCAAATAGCTAATTCGTACTCTGTGTGCGCACGATCTCGTCTTGCCACACAAGTAGAATTCATAGGAGACCATTTCGACATCGAGAAATTCGTATCGGTCGTAACTATCGTCTGAAAAGGCCTTTTCATCGATGATTGTCATTTTATTCGACACTCGATCACTATACGAGAGCTTCGCTTTCTCTTAGAACTTCTCCTCGACTCTTGAAACAAATTGGAACTCAAAAATTCTTGCCAAAAAGAAATAATCATAATCTAATCTTCCTTTGGAATATGTTTGAAAATTCTGAAGATTGCTATTGAAAAATCGCGTCTGCTTCATTCTCCGGTAATTTCTTAAGGGAAAAAATTGCTCGGAATATCAAGAATTTCATCGAGCGAGAAATTTTCGAGATAAGAAAGTCAAAGATAACCTCGATAATCCGTTGGGAAAGATTATCGGTGAGTTACATTTTGCGAAAAAAATATTGATGGACAGGCGATGGAGCTCGTAAAGAAAACCTGGACGAGCCGTTACGTACGCCGCACCGCTGTGGCAACTTCACGCTGAAACCTTTATAGCGTTTTACGTAAAAGTTATTCGTACTGATCAAGATAAATGAACTAACCTGCGTAGCCACGCCGTGGATCGGTGGCGTGGTATACGTGGCAGCCATAGGTGTGCCCATCTCGAGGCGAGTTTGCAAATCAATGTTCTACATTGGCTACCGGCAGGCTGCAATAAAACGTGACGAGCGACCGATAGCAACCCATCCTGATGGATATGGCGATGCATTCACGGATATGCTGCATCGGTATAGTATACAATGAAGAAGAAAAAAAAAAAAACTTTCGCATGGAAAAAAGCACACGTCAGCGGAATCACGGAAGAGAATGCGAGGGCGTTCTTTCATTGCGTGGGCGGCTTTATCGATCATCGCCGGGGCTCGAAGCTTGCTACGAGGTTCGAATGATTTCGCCAGCCGTAGTATTGGTTATTGATTATGTATCCACGGGATGATTACACGATCGAGAAAGAACTCAGGGGGAGAGGAGGAGGAGGCGAGCGCGCGAGTAGCCAGGGCTTTCATAAAAAATTGATCGGCAAGCTCGGCATGTAATCCCTTAACTTACTTTGCCTGTGCCTTTTACTTAATGAAACCATAATCTATACGCAACACACTGTGGTTTTCGAGCGTACCGGCTAACTTGAAATTAGCTACTAAATTCAACGTAAAGCATGCCTCCCAGTGCAACGTGTAACGAACTGAGGCGATATTACAGCGCGGACATGCGAGTAATTACTTTGGAAGTTAAAGTCTATCTTGCCCGTTTGACGCGACACATCCTGAATTTTGAATGACGAGATCCTGATCGACGGTGGACGAGATCTCTTTACCCCGGGGCGAAACTTTGGAATAATTTCCAGGAAAAACAGCTTTACGATATTGCTTCATTTCAGGAGGTAACAACTGCCTCGATGTTCGACCATGTATGACGAAAATCAGCTCGTAAAGATTCGAATCTTAATATTTTAATATATCGCTAACCGCTCGGATCCTATCTGCCATTTTCTTGGTTGTATTACTTGTGATAAATGATATTTCGTTCTCGGTGCCGTTAGGATACGCGTATGACCTAAATAACTATTTTATAATACGTGGCAATGATCGTTTTGAAATGAGTGAAAAATAGAGACTTATCCGCAGGAAACTAAATCCGCGCTGTCTATATGTATACGGTTAGTCGTTTTGATAATACAATGTTATTATCCTTAATTAAAGAGAAAGATGAAAAAATCGTCGTATGTACAATAAAAATTCTCACATTAAACTCACTTATAATTTGTGAACCGAGTTATGTCGATAGTAAAATAAGCGTAAAATAAGCGTATCTGCCTACGCTATGGTTTTCGCGAGTTTATGGTCATTATTCAAATTCATTTATACGACTTCCTGTTGTTTCCGCTGTCGTTATGTCTTTGTTACACCCTTCCTTACCGCACGAGTATCATCGAATCGTCCATCGTCAATGAAGATCTCCATCTACCGACAAATGCAACCGACATCTCCGCTCAACAGGTAGATTCGTGACGTTTAATTGATTTCTACAGGTTCATCAGGAATAATATCAAAACATTGAAACCCCGAGTATATGGAATTCGATTCCATTTATTTAAATCAAATTTCAACTAGTTTCACACCCAATTAAACAAACTCTCGTTGGTTAAATATAAATTCTTGTTGTATAAATGAAAAATCATAAATAGCAGGAAGGATCAGTATAAAGTAAAATTCCATTTCGTGGATTGAACGCTGATCGTGAGATCCTGAATAATAATAAAAATCGTATGGCATGTGGAATTTCAATATTTATTCAACCAGACTCGCCACGAGAAAGATTAAGATATGGGGAAATGTCAAATTAAAATTAATGACATCGTGTATCTGCGTTTATCTTATAGGGGAATCGCTTAAGAGGTGAATATAACTAAAAAAAAAAAAAGAAAAACACGTGGAATGCAATATCGTTTAATAGTTGCGCAGGAAAGCACTTGACGAAGATAGAATATAAAAATTTAATCTTGTTTAATTTTACGATCTACTAGCGCAAACGTCGATCTCTACTCCAATATCATTTCTCGTTTTCTCTTTTTTTGACTTTATTGCACTTGAAATTAATGAGCCAAGGAAACGTACGTTTCTCAACGATCATTGATGTAACACGTTACGTATGAATTGATCAGAGGGGAAGAAAAAACATATTTGTTATAGCTTTCTAAATGCACGCAATTTTTAGATTTACTTGGATTTACGATGAGATTTTTAGGAATTCAAATGATACATTATAATATCTCTGGTACAGATTTTATATTAATCCACCACCATTAATAGAGATAATGAAAATCCCGATTTATTTTCCTATTAATTTCTTTCAAACTCTACAGTTACACGAGTTCACGGATCTTTCTAATTTCTTTTCAAACAGCAAACGTCAAAGTCAACAGAGAGTCACCGACACTGCACGCGAATCGGTATCGCCCACGTAGTCGACATTACCAAGCGAATGGCAGATTGATGTTAAAAAGTAAGGGTCGTGGGCGAGAGGAGAAGCGAAGAGCAACGTGCTATTTCGTACGAGGGCCGGTTTTGCGACGTTTTGTATAATCCGGTAAAATCGTGTCTCGTAAGTAAGAAACAAAACTGCCACGATTTCTTGGCCGATTCGCGATCATCGCGATACCGGGTCTACCATTTTCTCATGAAGCGTAGAAAACATCTCTCGCTGCAACTCCACCCACCAAGCGATGGTTACGAGCGCGGTACGAATTGCGAAATTTGCTCAAGCGTTTGCGTAACACGCGCAGCTCTGGCGTGTTCGCGCCATTGTTCTAAGACCGATCGTCGGCCGGTATCTCGCCGGAGAGTATATTGGTTGGACAGGTAAATGAAGAGGCTTGATATTTATTAGACGTGCCGGTAATGTATTGCCCACGCGTATTCATAAATTCATTTTGTACCGCTTGTGAAACCGGAAGAATATGGAATCCTAAAATTTACGATCTACCAGCACCGCGATAAAGCTGTATTTAAATAAGCTGTTACCATTTTCTTCTTGTTCTTCATAATACTTGAGCGTTATAGCGTACGCCGAGAGTATTCAATAGGCACCCCCGTTCCCTCACGCTAACTACGTTTTCGAACGTTCGCGTTGAACGATAATTGGCAACATAAGACCGCATTGTCCTTTCTTTCAAACAGACAGTTTTGTGATTAAATGCGCTCCTACACGAGAAAAAGGGACATCGTTCACTTATGTTGGCTCGTTCACGTTGGTTTAATGTTGCGCGAGTAGTTAGGGTCGTGTGATAAACGTGCGTTTAGAAATAAAAAGTTTAACTTGTCTTTTAAATGGAAATTTTTAATTGAAGTAAGAATTCTTTTAATAGTGTAAACTTTTTGCTTCACGTTCGCATGGCATTGAACGAGTTTCACAAACATATGTATCCCCAAGTAAAAACTTTACTCATCTTTATACCTTACTCTACACTACCAAAATGATTTAAAGCTACTAAACTATCTGCTAAAAATCGTAAATAACATCTCAGCAATAAAACGATTTCTTTCTTCGCAATCTCTCTGTTATTGAAGTTTATTTGCAAACCGAGGACTGGACATCCATCACAGGGTAAACCCACGACGCAAATCATCCCCTCGAAGTATAGGAGCTGTACTCGTCTCGTTTTTCGCCGGCTGCGGCTACCATCTTCGCTTTCGGCCGCAGGCTAAACAGGCCGAGATGCAAAGCGAGACAGAGGGAACCGGTCGAGTGCAATAAAGTTCGTGTTTTAATTCTGTGCCGCGGCGCGGTGTAAGTGAATTTAAAAGTCGCGCCTTATACCTGCGCATTTACTGCGCAGTAAAACGGTGCATCGGGCCTCTAATAGTACGCATCCGCCGACTTTGAGCTCCGAAGGGCCGTGGCCACGGCTTCGGCATTTAGGCTCGCGCTAGCAACCGTGAAGCTACCCCGCCGATAGGATATCTATTAAGGTATATTAGAGCCACCGGCTCTCCTCGATAAATTGCCGTTTCCTCCAACGTCCTCCCTGCCCCCTCTCCTTATCATCTATCCTTCACTCGATCTATGAAGATCGATACTTGCGCAGGGCCCACGTAAACGCTTCGCCTTTCTCCGATCTCGCGTTTTCTTCGAAGATTCCTGATAGCTTTAATCATCCATTTAACGGGGTTCCATGCACATGGTAGGATGTTTTGCTTGTCGTAGATTATTTTCCCCTTGGAAATACGGTAGATTATCTGAACTCGTTGCAGAATAGTTTGTGACTGTCACTTCATGTGTTACTTGGTATTTTTCGTTTAAATAATAGGAGTTTATATTGAAAATAAAATTTCGTTTCAATAAATGCAAGCAAAAAGACGCTTCTTTCTTTCTGTTATTAATAAGTAACACGTACAGAATTAAATTAATTAGTTAAATATTTAGTAGAAATTACAAGGTCTATAGGTATTTGAAATTAATTACGATATGTTGAAGAAAGAAAAAACGAAATATGGACATATAAACAGGCTAACTATCGAAATGCTTAATCCAATAGAAGATGAGAATAATGATTCAATTAAATTGCAAAAAAATATTATGTTAGTGACAGAATTGTCACATCGAAAATATATGTATAAAAGAAATGATCTTTTTTAATATTAAGTTCGTCATTTCGATAAAAAGATTTAAGCTCCATATCAGAAACTTCAATGAAATTTATTGAACTTCATATTTAATCTGTCCTCTCTCATTCTCATCGATTATTATGATATTAATTATCGACTCAGAAAGAAACATATACAACCGAGAACGTATAAGACCCTTCTGAAAGACGAAATTTGCGACTTTCATTTTAATACGAGATCGTATCAAAAAAATATCATTCATCCAATATCTACCTCGCCTTTATTCGATATATTAACAATTAATTATTAGTCCTGTATCAAGGAGATCTGATATCGCGAAATAAGATTCTAAAAGGCAGGTGCACCACCAGAAGGACATCTTCGATCTAGATCATAAATTGATTAGCGATATTGTGCTACCTATAAGTATTTTAGCTTAAGAATTATATGTTTCTTCCAACATTCCAAAAAAATTCTGTGAAATATCAGCCAATGATTGCAGATAAAAATTAAACTAGAACACGCAATAAAAGTATATCGTTTCAGTTTAAATTAAAACTAACTTAGTATGGTAATTTAGTATGGTCAGCGATAAAGAGTTTAACGTTGAAAACATTACAAAAATATTAACCCTTCGATCGAATTGTAATTGGTCCGCTTGTTGTTAGTACAAAATGATAGAAGATGGTAAAATCGAAAAAGTCTGTAGCATAACTCAGAATAGGGTAAAAAAGACTCGTCGACCGTGTATTAATTATGTCATGGGAGGAACGATGAAAGCGATCGAGCACACATTACCGAGGCAAATGAGATACGACTAGACTGATAAAATCGTTTGGAAAAAACGAAGATATTTAGGAAGGAAGCCATAATTCTGTCGTGTAACGAAATCTGCAGAATTGATAGGACGTTTATGCTTTGTCTGGCGTGTCCGGTGTAATAAAAGAATGCAAATCTCGGTGTCGGCACGGGGATCGATCTGAACTCCTGCCTCCGACACCGGATCCACCGTATTTCCGGTCGCCCGGTGCCATCGTTTATCTTTTAATTAGAGTGCAAGAACGTTTAGGCGTGCGAAATTCTCGTTTTTTGCTTTGCACGACCCGTCATGCGTTTTGTCTTTCTTCTCGGAGAAGTTGAACGACCTGCCCGGTAATCACGATGACAGCTCCTGCTTCACCAAAAATATCGTTTCCTCGTGACCTCCGCCCTCTTCTTGCTCGCCAGAAGAAACAGATGTAAGTGATAGAAGGCTGGAGAAAAGAAGAGGTGCCTCCCAGAATAAGATTCGTTCGATGATAACTGCTATCCGGTTCGGTAAAAAAAAATTCGTAGATGGAGACGCTATCCGAGGAAGAATTACGTGACACCGAGTACCTGAACCGATGCAACTTTATTTGCTCCTAATTTTTCGTTTGTTTCAATTTTTCTAACATACCACATCCCCACAAAGAGAATCTTCAATCAGAGAGATTGTAGTACAAAATCCTTCGATGCAGCATTTCTTTTCAAGAGTATATTAACCCGGAAGAAAAGACTTTACCAGTAATTTCTTTATTTATGAATCCTCTATAATTCAATACATATTTATATTTGAAAAAAAAATCAAAATCAACTCGAAATTCTCGATTTTCAATTTCGCAAGAATGACTTTAAACGAATTTATCTCTGATTTATCTTTCTGAGAAACACTACCTTATTTGTACCTTGACTTTCAAGAATGTATGTATATTTAAAGAATTTGCCCTAATATGGGATAGGCAAGTGGCCACGTGTGAAATATACGAAACGGTCAGGAACACGGAAGCGCGCTTCACGGCGAAGTGCGAAAAATTCAGCTGCTTTCGCACAGCTACAGTAAATTGACGGCGGACCCTCGCAATTAAGGCGGAACACGTACCGAAAAGAGCGAATATAACGATTAGCAGGCGTGTTTTATGAGCACGGGGATGGCCGGATCGTGTATCTTCGGTGACGTAATTGCAGGTAGGATAAATTTATCTGATTAGTTACAACGCGTCCGATAAATACCGTTAACCGTACCACCCACATTTCATTATCGTCTTCGTTATTTTTCGCGTAAATGTAAGATATCACTGTCGCCGCTTGCTTTCTCAACATAACTGAAACACTTTAGGTATTATTAAAGTAGAATTTTTGTAGATTTAAATTGAATTAAAAATTCAATGGCCTAGACAATTAAGTACTTGCCTAAATTTGACGAGAGTCTAAATTTCTTTACAAAATTACGAACATGTTATTTAGAAACGATCGAGTCTTTGGATATTTCAGTGAGTCGATGATAACGATTTTATTAGAAGCAACACTTATTACATTCTTCTGCAGAGTACTCGAGTCAATTTTTACATATTTCAGAGTATCTATTAAAGAACAAAGGCAACAACATGTATTTACCATTTATTAACTATCCAAAAATTTGTAGAATGAAGTGATTCTGATTCTTCAATTTCCGATCCGGTTTAATAAATATACGACGATGCCACGAGATACGAGGTATTTAGAATTAGTCGAAAACGAAGGAGATGTAAGATACATCGGCTATTCATTAGTTATTCGTTATACCAGAAATGACCTACTTAGAGTGATATGATTAACAGGCACGCTATTCCACGAGGATAATTGGCAGGCGAAAGCGTCCAATTAAGACACCTTAATTACGGTTCCTGCGAACGATCGTCTTATTCACTTTTTTCCTCTACGTATTTATATATATTTTCTTTTTTTCTTTTTTTTTTTTTATCACGACCGAACCTTTTCTTCATTTCTACACCCTATGGTAACGGTCCTCAGTCTTAATTACTTTCGCAGTCGGTTAATTGCGAGTAAGGAGTAGAAGCCGGATTCTTAAAAACGAGGTAGTTGAAACATTCGCTTTCATTACTGTTAATTGTGGCCGCTTAATTAATTTACAGGTCCTGTACGGTTCAAGTTTTGCGACCGGCGTTCGGTTTCAGTATCTTTTCGTCTGGCCTAACAAACCGCGGTATTAACTGATTTCCTCTCGTTCCTTTCGTGGCAATTTTTTTTTTCACCTTCCTTCCTTCCGTCAATCCTTCAATTCGATAATACGTTAATTAAATTCACCTCTTGGTATTGCTGAAAATCCATCGATTTTACGATCTACTTTGTACGTACCCACAGAGGGCAATATAATTGCCGTATTTTGTCATTTCATTCAGCTGGTTCGATTAAAAGTGACATACCGTCAAGTTTTCATTTATTGTTAGCGATAAAGGTTTTAGACGCGCCCCGTAAATGTAAATTTTTTAGAGTGAAATTTGAACTTTAATTTGACTTTCACAGATGTGTTCTGACAATATAGGGTTTAAAATTTAATAACAGCCCAATTATTCGTCCCTTATCCTTATGGCATGTATCATCGTTATATTTTTCTTTGATCACAATGATTACAGTCGGTGCGTTCTATTTCTCAGTTCTTATTTCTTGTTGCCTTATTCATCTCTAAGAAAACTGTTGCAAAACAGAGGAATGTTCCAGGCTTCCATCATAATACAACTGTAAAGTCGTTAATATGCAACCTCATATAACTGTACCGACTATTATCCGTATGTATTATCCGAAATTGATTACATATTTGCATATGAATTAGAATAATCTCGATAAATGTCTACCACGAAGCCAGAGCATTCGTTTTTACATCCCGAATCATAAAAAAAGTTTACAGTCTGGAACGCGTTGAAATTCATTGACAATTGATTCGTATCAAAGATACGGAATAATACGAATGTCAAGACAGTGCAATGTTCATTCTCTGATAAGGAAACCTGTCTTGTTAGAGGGAAACAGAGGACACGAAGAGATTCGCACGGCGCGGAAGCCGCGGCGCGAAACGAGGACCAACTTAATAAATTATGCATCGCTCGCCCTTTTGACATTAAACCGACTTCAGGCATTGTCTTCGACGGCCATTGGAAGCGCGCACTTACAAGCATTGTCGGCCCGCGAGCGTAACCTTTGTCTCCGATAATAAATGGCCCTCTCGTGCTGGGAACTGGTATATCGAGCCGGCTGGTATCCAACGTTAAACCATGGAAAAAAAAGAGGGGGGAGGGGAGAGTCTGCTTGTGATTTTGAATAATGTAGATCGTGAAAATCTGTGTTAACACACGGCCAGCCGCAAATGAACACGTTCGCCTGAACTTTCGTTCCCTCGGCTCAATCACGATCACTGATGCCGAACACCTTCGTAGATCAAAGATCGCTACACCGGCAGACATTTTTGCATGATCATTCAATTACCCGATTGGAAAGAGAATACGACCCGATCAGATTGTCGTACAAATTGAAATTTAAATTCGCGGCTTTTGTTTCACGGCTAATTACTCTACAAATTGAATAGTCAAGCCATCGAGGGTCTTGAGATATCCGAGAAGTATGATATTTGAAATATGCTACAAGTCTCTACAATTGAACTCTTTTTATCTATGTTGCTCGTGATTTTATAATAACTCCTTTTATACGTAACTTTAATTAAATTTATAAGTAACTACTTGTTTATGAAAATATTAAATTAATATTAAATTTTAATTATTCGCAATCAGATGCCTGCTATATCTTTGATAATGGTTAATCAAACAAATATTAGCTATGACCAAATTTTCCCTCAATTGCAAACCTAGATATCACTTCCCTAAAGAGAAGCCACACGAATTTATAATAATAAGGAACAAATTTTTAAATTAAAATAACGTGATATCTTCGTATGTATTAGTATCTATTAGTAAGGAAGAGGAATGAAGAATTTTTCAATTTCGCCGTACGATTTGTAAATGATCGTAAACCGTATGTATCCTTCCTATTTTTGCAAGTCGTCTGTAATTGTGAAAGGGACATACGAGTGACAACGAGCAGCAACCTCAGACGGCAACGAACTCAGGAACGAGTTTGCATTTGTTTTACAAATGGACTGAGCACGATGAGGGTAAGACGCGTGGCAACAAATGCCAACGTGAGGTTAATGTGATTTTATAGCACGATCAAATGATTTTTTTTTTCTTTGCGAACAACACCGCAAAACAATGAGCTCTATTTTGTCTCGTTCTTGGGAGAACAACGGAAACGCGCATCGGTTGTTACCACGTTAATAATTCCAGCTATGCGTCCTTTGACAGACTCATTGGAAAGGGACAAGTGTGAACGTCGATGATCCACTCGATCAACTTTTCATTGACCCAATATTTCAATAGAAATCATTTCAAAAGTAATAAAATTTTCAAAATTTTTGTGAAATTATCGAGAAAAAAATTTACATTTTTTTAAATCAAAATCGCTAAAGATTAATCCCGTTTCGTGCCCAATAACACGTATTTAATGTGAGACTTGCAGGTTCGATAACTATTAATCAGATAAACGGATTAAAATATCAAAAATTTCTCCACTGCTCCAATAAAGAAAGAAGAGACACGATGACCCCACGCACGTCACACGAAATCTGAAGATTACACTAAATGGTGTCACATTCAATTGGAGAAGTTTTTAATTGCCTTTAGATCGAACGATATGTATGAATGATAAACGCGGCATCGAGATCAATCTCGAAAAGAATGTGATTTACATTAATTGTATGTTTACACGTTTCGTTACATTGGCACGTTACATGCACGCTCGTATACGGCATGAGGCAGTTGACAAAACTCGCTCGTTCGGACCGTTAACGATCTTGAAGACGATCGCCGATGCTATGCACGTGTGACCCGTTTTCCCCCAAAGATATCGCGATCGATAACAATCGTGACAACCGTTACTCACGCTCGAATTTCGAACGGTTCGCCAGCCGATAACCCTGCTATCTAGTTATATCTAATTAACGTCATCTGCTACGTAGATACAAAATGACAAAAGGATCGACAATCAAAGCTTCTACCACTCTCTTTTTCTCCCTCTAGTAATATAATTTCGATGTTCGGAAATTCTTCCGAACGAAACTGAATCCGAAGATATTGAAGTGCCGCAATAGAAAAAAAGTGTGGCATATTTTTTATAAAGAGAAGACATCTACGTATAGAAAATAACACGTGACATCTACTAAATGATTAGAAAATTTTATTGGAGTTTCAATGTTTCCCTGAACTTCATATTTAATTCATAAATGGTATGTATACGAGAATTATGTAGATCAATATGAAATAAATGTTTTATTAAAGAATAATCTACCCATGATTATTATAAAGAAGAATATAGTTGAATATAGAAGTGATGGCTTTGTGTCTAAACAAAATTATAAAAATCAATACATCATGTTGTATACTTATATAGTCTTCGTTTTTTGAAAACATCAAAATTTCTCTGAAAATTTATCAAGTACACTAAATTTTATTCAACACTTTTTACTCATTTTTGCGCATAGTATATCCTCGTGTCGATTATTCGCGTCTGTCCAGTATGGAATCAGCCAAATTCAAGTATAGCTGGTAAATTTTCAAACTCGAAAACGAGGGCTTTAATGAAAAAATCGTATTCTTTCTTTTCAACATATTTTTACATGTAGAGTCACATCGCAGTTCGGTTGACCACTAGTCGCGGGACACCCTGTATATTTAAAGACGTACGTGTATTTAATCGTACCTCAATTGTGTCTCTTACTTTCTGTCTATTAACGCGTCTAGTGAAAATTCGTAATTAATTTTTTCGCTACGTCGGATGAAATTGTAAGACGCGGTGAGCCGGATGTCGTATTTACGTCATGTCTGCGCCGACAAGGGACACGTTTGTCCCTCGACAGCCGTGGAAGGTACCGATGCCATAAGGCTATATACGTGCCTGTTCCAACCGGACACGGTTGCGCAGGGAGCGTACCGCATTTTATTTCACCTCTAATGATTCCTCAAAACAAGCTTTATGTCCTGGACGACTCGGCCGTATTTGGCGCGGCGCTTTTATCGCAATGTTTTCTGCCTGTTCGTGTCTCGGACTGAACGGCGAGAACCTCCCGACAGGTGGCAACTATCGGTCTCGAGACGCGAAAAAGAAGAAGAACCGATCTTCGTTATGATATTTTTTTCGTCACACCTTTTGTTCGAAACCTGCAAAGACTCGGCACCGCGGACGAATACCAATTACACCCGGCTTCGTTATTTGCGAGCTGCATCTCGATAAAAAGAAAAAAAAAAAAAAAGAAAGAAAAGAAAAGAAACCGACCCGACTCTCCCTCCTTCTATCCCCCTTCCACTTTTTCTTCATCGCGACAGCGGAGCAAACGAAACGCAGAAAAACCAATTCGACGTGAATGATCACGACGCGTGATTTTGCACTCGAATTCACGGTGTCGAAATTGGATCACAGCGCGTAGCGTAGATCAAAGATTAACTACGACGAGTGCAAACTCTATCTACAGTAATAATTACGCAAAAGTTTCCGGTAAAAAGGTGTAAACCTTTTACTTTACATTCCAGAAGCGATGAAAGAAAATTCGATATTTTACCTTGGACAAAGCTATTAAATAGCTGAAATAAACGTTATGAAATAACTATTGTGTTGTTTGGTTGACAAATTACTTTTAACAGCTAGCTGTAATGTTGGAATAACATTGAACTAATACATCCAGAAACGTCGGAAGTAGTAACACCTAGATAAACTCGGACCTTGAAACTTGCAAACTTCCGATTGAATTCTTCGCGACGATGCCGCAATAATATCGCGAAAGTTCGTAGTTGAAAACGTGCCAATGAAACTCCGAAATGTTATAGGAGAGTGATGGAGAGTGTTCACAAGTGTTCGTATACTTTCGCGAGGCTCCATAACGGCTGTAACGAGTTCCGATCGATCAGATTTCTTGTACAGGGAAAACGAGTCAACACTGTACACGTGTCGATCGATTAACGTGATTTTTCGTTAATCACGTTAATTAATTGGGTGGAATGGTCGCGTACTCGATAGACAGCAGCAGGCGATAAATACCAGATGCTCCGGGAAAGGCAAAGACCGATTCGTCAAACGGTCGATCAATCCAATTCGAACGGGCGAGTCGCGGTGACAGTGGCCTGGCTCGTTTTGTATAATCAGCAGCGAGTTCCGTGCGATTCCGCGGCGACGGAAAAACCGACGGACTCGAGACCGCGGAAAAGGATAATGCGAGGAAGAAACGAGACGAACTCGTTCGGAGTCGAATATGGTTTGACAGCGCGCAGTAGGGCTCGACAGAGAAAAACAGCCACTCTTCCGCGCGGAAAAAGTCGATGACAGTCAAAGGAGCAACGACTATCCTTTTTGTCCGCGGTGCTGCGACAGATGGCAGAGTTTTTCTTGTCGCTTCATTTAAAGTAATGCCGGCTCTCTGCCCCTTTAACGGAAGATTCGAATACAGATTGAGTCGCTTCTAATTTTCATTTAAAACACACTAATGACAAGAGCGTACGTTACAGAAGAACTACATCCATTACTAAGCGACGGCAATACGTTTGAGAAGAGTCGGCTCAGTTTTTACGCAGTTTTAGTGCGGAGACACGGCTCTGCGGAAACGATCGTTGGAACGTCACGTTCTCGAATGAAATTACAAATACAAGCGTATGGAAATTTATGGAAATCGCTTCTAAACACTTTCTCGTTATATGGATGATCAACACGTTCAGACAGAACCGAACGATGAATGACATTAAACTCAGTGGTACTACAAGTCGGAATACGATTGAAGTCAATATTCATATGATTACGGAAAAACTCGCTAGACCTTTATGTGCCACACGAACGTGGTAATGAACATGTTAATTCTATTATCTATTATTTAATGAATGTTTTGCTTTACTATGGTAGTTAAACTGACCGCGTAACACTCAATTAATAAATCGCAAATGAAGGAGAGGAAAATATTTCTTTCGTCGAGCGTAAAGACGTATGTGGTTTAATCAAAACCAACTGAACAGAATAATACAATAATGCAAGCCAGTCGCGCCGCTAATTACCGCGAACGTAACGAAAAAAAGCGAAATAAGAAGAAGATATTCCTCGTTTTTTTCTTTTCTTTTTTTTTTTTTCCTTTTTCTGGACGTCAGACAGAGTTCACAAGGTTAATCGAATACTCGTGTCGCGGATGGTTTAGCACCCACTCGCTAACCACGCGGTCGTTTACTTTCTCAAGTAACGTTCCTGTTTTTTTCAAATAATAACCTGGCTACCAAAGGCACAAGAAACGACTCGATGAACAACTCGTTCCCAAGGATCAAACGTTGATTCACGAGATAAGTTGAATTGTTTGCCTAGGCCCCGCCGATTCACTTCTTCAACCCATCTTCGGTATACATTCGCCCACGTATTCGCCTGGCTGGGGAAGCTCTTCTAGATTTTCTCTCTAAACTGCACATAACCATTGCGGTTGTTCGAAGAGGGAAGAATAATAAGCTGAGACCCTCTACGCAACCGGATGTGTTCGAGCCTGGCTAAAAGACAGTTCGTGGTTGGCTAACGGAAAGGACGAGCAATGCTTCTCGATGCAGTTTATGCAGGACGATGTATTAAATATTGCTCGATCCACAGGACGTTCTATCCGCTACGTCTGCCCGTTCTCTCCATCAACATTTATTTTACGACGTAAAAACCATCCATCCGTAATGCTTAAATTACTAATAATTTAAAAAAAAAAAACAAACATACAGTGTCTCGTGTGAACTCTTGCGCTGAAATGATGTGCCACGCACGTCGAAAATTTTCTGTCCCAAATTGCAACATTTTCTCAATTTTAAGTATATTTAAATATAACTCAGGCAAAACAAATGATAAGTTTATTACTTCTTAATAATTTCTATCCAGTGACATCATACCGAGTTCAAAAGAAAAAGAAAGCGACGAATTATTGTATACGGTTCGGTCGCTCGTTATGGTTCGCGAACCAGTTGCCAGCGCAAGGGGTTAAACTATAAATGTCAATCCTATCCCTCGTTTGTCGAAATATCGAAATTTTTCCTCATCTCGTGATCAATATTTTTATTATATTATCGATCGACAACACGGTGAATTTTAAAATTTACAATGCAATTCGATCTTCGCAATCATAATTGTTACATATTGCGCAAGCTTTTCGAACAAATGTAATGTAAATTATGGCGCGTCAATGGCGTTGTTCTCGTCGGCGAGACCTCTTTTTCGCAGAAGAGAAGCTCGTTGCAACTGTGATAGATCCTCGCATTCAACGGTAGTGGTGATACGTCAACGATTAATTGCTGGCGCTGTCGATTAACAGCGGTGTTAAACTGGTAACCGCGCCGCGAAAATAGAAACGGAGCCGCGCTCCGATGCGTTACCGTGGGAGAAAAGAATTGAACCGGCACCGGCTCAAATAAATATGTCCCGGCGCGCGTCCGCCACGATCTTGTCTCCTCCGGTTCTCTAGGATGCTTTCGAGGAGCAGTCAGGAAGGCTGAATAGATCCGGAAGATCGTTTGGACGATAATTAACAAGGTACAGCGAAGGTCGAAGGGAGCGCGACTAATTAACGCTAGCCAAAGCGGCTCGTGAAGAGTTGAACTAGTTGATCCAGCGGGGGAGTGGATGCCGAGAAACGACTCCAACTCTATTAAATAACGAACCGGTGGTAATTAGTCGTTAATTACGATACGCTATCAGAGGAGCAGAAGGGTTTACAGGCCGACAAAGACTGGAAACGAACAAAGCGGGGAAGAAGCGACTTCTCACAGCGAGCCAACCACCTCTGAGATTATATTAAAACGCGAAAACCGATCGTCCGAACGACAGATTTGATAATCATATAAGAATGTATTGAAAATTAAAATTCAATAAAATCGATGTGTCAGATAATCGTTGCTTACAATTACTGATTTCCACGGCGAATGTGTCGATCTAATCGTCGAACAAGACACGTGATTGTAAGTGATAAGCACCGAACGACCGGACTTTTGTTAATTCAAAATTAACGAAGAGGTTCGTTGATAATTTAATTTAATTTTTACGCAAGTATAAGTAAAGTAAAAAGAGTAAATTAACAACAATAAATTTAACCTAAATCTTCCACTCGTTGCGACAGAAAATGTTAAAAGGACTCGGTTTGAAAAAGAAAGCGAAGAGACTATCGAAAACTACCATTCGTCCGCGAGGCGACTGTACGTATTTGGCGTCGAAAGCAGCGGTAGTCTGTTCGAAGTAGCAAGAAAAAGATCAAATCTGAAACAATGAGAAATTTTCTCTTTTTGCAGAGAGCCTATCTCAGCGATTCCAAATACGTTTTCGAAGCTAGCGGGCTCGTCAGTATTTGTACGAGCGAGAAAGGTTCCGGGGTAGTTCACGTAAAACTTAGGTGCAACCGGATAATAAATCGCAGCCGGTGCGTAAGTAAGATAAACGCATAATAAACAACCGGGACAGCGATCGCGAGGAACGGAATGGCGAGGATATCCCTCCTCGCTTAGCTGGTGAAGTTTCAAGTGAAAACTCGGATCGATGCGCTGGTAATAATTCAGATAGCAACCTTTCGCTGTGAGAGCCGAAGAATGCCAACTAACATGGCGCATCTCGTTTCTAGGAAACGATATATGAGCGCCGTGACATCTGGAAAATATTAGCATCCAAATTTGTGCGGTTGAAACGGATCCAGATAATTTCGCTCGTGTGAAGATGAAGAATTATCGTTCCTCGTTTGAAGTGTATATTTAACCAGGTATATTAACCGGACAGGACCATACAACCAGGCAAACATATAAATTACCGATCAATCGATCGGTAATACACGATATTTTCGTAGTTGGTCGGAATGATGAAGTTATAATCTCAAGTGCAATATATCAAGAAATAATTAAAAATTCGTATATGGCATAAATGAGTAATGAATGTAGGGGGGTGATGTAAACACAGCTGTGCTGAGAGAACGAAATACGCGAATAACGTTAGCATGACATTGTTGTATATAAATTACGCGTGTGAAGAGTGTTGTCATTGATCAAAAAACACCATTTCAGATCTATTATTTGATAAAAATTCATTGCTAATGTATTGCAAAAAAAAAATATTAAAAGAAATACATATGTTGCAATTCGACATCTGACATTTATCATATTTAAATGCTATATTTAATTTATTCTTACATGAACTATATGAAAATTTTCAAATTTCTTTTCAAAATACCTATACTCGTTACTATTTCTATCTTCATGAGTATAATATAGAGACAAATCTACTTGAAACAAGAAAGATTTACAACAGCGTGTCATATAGCGATGCTTATATATCAAGACTAAATTACAGATCAAAAGATCAGATCAAAGCATCGTTTGCAATGCATTTGTGACAACGTTTGAAAGAGACTTCTAATAATAGCAACTGATGAGCAGGATGTAAGTTTAGACTTCGTAGGTTTAGATCCTCAAGCGTACATTGTAAGTCTTGCAAACGTATTGCACACATGTTCCACAATTAATTACGAATTTAATAGGGAACATACGAGTAGAAGACATAGGCTTGAATGAATCACACGACGAAAGATTAAGGAAAATACCTTATGTCAACTTCATTCTAAACGTAGCTCGCAAACGTAGACCTAGGGATGAGATTAGGTTCAACATATATTCTAAAATCTAAGTTAATTCCAAAGTTTCTTCATACATGTGGTTATCACAAGATTTAAACTTCGTATCATTCGAATGTTAATTGTTACTATGATTATTTCATATATATATACACGTTCTCTCATACATGAGAGAACGTTGATTATCTCATATATATATATATATATATATATATATATATAATTTTTAATTTAGAGAAATTAATTTAATGAATCTTAGCTCCAAAATTTTTCAAATTAAATTACAACTGTCTTGATTATTATTCAAGTCCTGAAAGTAAATAATCTTGCTATTAACAGATATACGAATAATTATATAAATATAGAAAAGATATACGATAATATACAAAATTATATATAATAATTCAAATGAACTCGTTATGATATACTTAGGAATCTCTAACAATTACATTCATTAAAAATGAATGAATTTGCATAAATATTTGCGCAAATATACACACGCGAAAAAGAAATATCAGTATTTTTTAAAAAATAGCATTTTCAATTTAAAAATAGCATTTAACGTTCACACGACAATTACGAAACTAAATGATATATAGACCAAGTCGTTAAAGGGACTTAGCTTCGTTTTCAATAAATCAAACGATCATTTCGCCTGACAGGAACGTGGAAACCAAGTCGGCCACAAAAATATAAATCTTCCCGCATCCCCTAATAGCGTTAGCTCTCAGCACGCTTAATTTCGCATGCTGTCACTCGCTAATGGATTCGCTCTAAACTTCTACGACCATTTCACGGAATCGGATCAAAGTAAATACATTGCAAAGCTCCATTGGCAAAAGGGACAAAAAAGGAATGTCAGTTCGTTCCGACAGCGACATGAATCTCGTGATCTTTCTGAACAGGCTCGCGGCTTGTAACGTTCCGGAAAATTACGCGATCCTAAAATTGCGAGATTGTTGTGGAAGAGGACCGAATAAGCCGGCGATTCATCATCCGAAATTTCCATCAAGGGTTTCGACGCTAGACGAAACTCGCGATCTCTCTTTCTTTCCTTCTGGTTTTCTCTTCATCTTTTTGTTTCTCGCGTCGTTAACTCTTTTCTATCTTCTTGCGTGCATCTCATCATTCCCCGCGCTAACACGATGCAGCAGTTTTCCTCTTATTTCACGCGCAACATCAGAAAGAATTTAAGATTTACAACGCAGTCTAATACATTCGCGGCCAGAGGACGGCTATACATCATCCGAAGCCAGCCAGAATTTATCGTGTAACCGAGTTAACGGGCACCAAGTCCCAACGCCATCATCGTCAACTACGTGCCTTACGCCAAACCTAAGTCATTCGGGCATAGTCTGACGAATTGCGATACGTCTGCTCTATCAAAAATATACTCTTGTATATCTTTGTAACGAATAAAGGGACAAATCATTCGCGTGATTGACCTCTTGAAAAACGCATTCGAAGAGAGTCAAGAATTAATTTCACTTGTACAAGGTGAGATCTCGTGATAAATTATTTTCAGTCAAATAAATTTTAGAAATTATGTAAATCAATAACTAATCGATCGTACGATATACGCCATCCAAAAAGTAATTGAATAAGATTGAGATTCCTTGTACAGATTGAGATACTTTGTAAAAATATTGTAAATAATCTCTCCTAAAAAATACATCATCATTCATAACTATCTAGTATTTTTTTATCTGGGATAATTCTTTCTGACTGACAAATCTACACGCAGAGTGCTTCGATGTATTAGTATCCACTGAACAAAGTAGAACATTACATGCTGAACTCGGACACGGAGACAACGCTACAGAAGTTACCATGCTTACCGATACAAATTTTCCTACAGGACGCATATGGCGTATTATATTAGATAAATATCGAGTAAGAAGCGATATCATCGAGAACGATAAACTGATACCTGCCGACGTTGCCTATCACGCAGAATCTTATCTTCGCCCTTTATAAAAAATTCATTTCAATACACTAGAGCCATCGCGACACGAGGAAAGGGAAACGGGCGACCGTCGAATACCAGCCGCAACGAAGCGACAATGATACACGAGGCAGGAATAATTCAAAGCGACACGCCTTGCAAATTTCTCCGGGGCTGGACTGATTACGGAAAGAGTTAACACGAGAAACGCGATACTCGGGGAAATTATGAATTTACACTTTTGGCCGGGGGTATCTTTCTTCCTGCGATCCGATCGAAGATCGAGAAAAGAAAGGAAAAGAGAGGGAAAAGGGAACAAAAAGGAAGAGAAGGGAAAAAAAAAGAAGAAGAACGAAAGAAAGAAGGAACGGTAGAGAGGATCACCGGGCCTCGGGGCCGATCTTATCCCCGGCGTCGTGGCATCGGCTGCCTACGCACGAACGTCCCCGGTGTCTTGACAGACGTCTGAATGTGCATGCGCGCAGCTGCATTTCACGCGAGACACCCACCGGCAATTATGCGCATGGTGAAACGCACGAGGGTGAAAAAGAAATCGCGAGAGCCGATGGCGGGAGCCGAGCCGCGTATAACCGCGCAGCAGAAGGCCGCGCGTATACGCTCTGTACGTGGAAAAGACCAAGACGACTATTTGTCAACGGCTGAGAGACGGCAGCGGATCTTACCCACGGACTCCTCTTTTCTCTCCTCTTCTCCCTTCTCCGCTCTTCTCTCCTCTACTCGCGGAACGAAGAAAAAACGGTGGAAAGAGAGACAAGAGGGAAGAGGACTCTCTTCCCCTTCGCCAGGCCTAAGAGAACGGGGCACGTTCTTCTTACGTGGATCGCGGGTACAAATCGTCGCGGTAAGATCAAAAACCAACCGTACGTTCGCTTTCAGTGCCGTGCCGACAACCAAGCGACCAGATAATCCGCCGTATAATTTCGTCACCGTGGAACGTGGTTCGCTATATAGTTGGAAACCCCCTTTTACATCCGGTGGAAACGTCGATTCCCTGTCTAACTATAACGCCAGAGAAAAATATGAAGTGGGTATCGAACAGAAGACGTTCCACAAGAACAAGACCAGTGCATGCACGTACGCACGATGTAACAATGTTGAGACGCAAGAGCGTATGTACGTCTCAACTGGCAATGAGTTCGATAGTATAACGAACAGTTTTCCTTTGCCTACTTTGGCTACTCCTGACTACTCCTTGGCAAACGATATATTCTCCGAGAGCCTGCGAACAGCTGGACGCTTTCAAATTTACGATGCACCGAAAGAAACAGCAGAGATTGCGCAACGGTGCATTCCAGTTCCAAGCTGTTGCTACTCGACAGCCAGTTTTATTACGCATCTGGTTGATGAAATAATAGAGCCGAGGCCTAATACGGCCGTCTGGTATTTAAATATGGACCGATCGTGACTATTGGTAACCGTATGAGCGTGAACGAGAACCGTCGATACACGTTGCTCCATACTACGCGAAGAAATGTAAAAACGCAGGGTTGTCCGGCCCTCTTTCAAGCCTTACGCGTTCACGAGCGCAGCCGCAATTCGAATGCCACGCATTCTCTCTCTCTCTCTCTCTCTCTCTCTCTCTCTCTCTCTCTCTCTCTCTCTCTTCCTGTTGGCGCTGAGTCTCGCGTGCTGCTTCTAGTGGGATGCAATTTTTCTAAAGGCGAGCTAAAATAACCGTTCTCTCCGCGTAGGTACGTGGTTGACGTGGTACTAGCCTTGCAAGGCTGCTTCTGACAAGACGACCTCGCTCGAAGTCAGATAGTAAGCTCGTTGCAACGTAACATTCTCAAGTGTGCGCCTCGACGAATCGCCGGTGTGTCCAGACAAGCCGCGCGAGAGATATTTTGCTCTTATTTTTAATCGGAGAGGGGGGGGGAGAGGATCGAGTATGGAATCGGTCAGGCATTACTCGTAATCATTCAGAGGTCTGTGAAACACACACGACCGGCCCGCGCGGTATAACCGTGAATACGGCTCTCTGTATGATTCCGATCTGCCATAATACTAGCGCGGCTCTATTGACAGTAAATGCAGTAGAAAAATGAAAGAGTTCATTCAGCTGTCTTCATATTTCAATTGCGTATAGCTCGGCACTGAATGCACCGGACTGATACGGGTAATCGAGACAGGACGTACGCGTCGATAAACGATGGAATTTCTTTCTTTCGTGCCGCTCTTTCCTCGCAGGAGAAAAAAACAAAAAGAAGAGAAAATATTACAGAGAAAACGATAGCACGCGTTGATCGATGTCTCAAAACTTTTCGACCTTATTGCATCGTGGACTAGGAAACTGGCACGCACAAGACAAACTTTCGTTCCTTCGAATTATTCACTGGGAAACATTCTTCCCTGCCGTTGCCAGTTAAAACAAAAAATATGCAAATCCACGGATAACTGCGTTTCACTTGCGTACGACCGTAACGCAATATACGAGCGTATGTTTTACAATGTTTTCATAGGTCAACGACATAACGGCAACAATAACGAAATTACTTCCCTGAGACGTTGCTGGACTTTTAGCTTGCAGACTTCAAACTGAGAAATCGAAGGAACACGTGCGAAGATGAAAAATTGCGCAAATAGCGTACAACGTAACGCGCTGTACGGTACTTCTCAACGCAATTATACCCTTTCGTTGTAACTGCAATTACAACAGCTGCTTATTTCGCGCAGCACTTTTTTTCAGGATACGTACATATCGGTATCATTCATAGTTGCCAAGGTATCATTCACACCGTAAACACAACTTAATCCTACACAATACGCTTCAGGGACAGATGTACGTATTTACCGTCCGTCACGATCGCAATTTCCATCACCATCTCCATCATCATCATCATAATCATCATCATCCAGATCGGACCTCCCGGCAATACACGTATCTCTGCGAAAGAATCTAAAAACGAGTCATGCGAATGTACGTAATACCGAGAATCGAATGTAATTGGGGGAGGAAACGCGAGGCCGGTCGCGCAATGCTCATGGCAACGAGACCTCACACATTATTGTTTGCATTAAACGTATATATATATATATATATATATATATATATATATCTGTAATTTCTCGAAAATTACATTTACCGAATTACGTGTACCGCATGCGGCACCCTACTTAAACCAACATCTGCCCTGGACTCGAAGGAATCAGGCATCGAACTTCCCTTTTTCTCTCACGTACGCGCACATCCACCCAACGTCAATTACACATAATTACTTGTTGCATTTTGAAATTGAACTTCCTGCCCGTTTTCGTTTCGTTTCGTTTCGTTATCATTGCCCACGTCTCGCGCGTAGAAGTTGGTAAAAAAGACTCATTTCATTTAAAATCCCAATTGACATTCAGAACGAAACCAAGATAAACTGCTAGATCTATTTTCTTTTGTTTTCGTTGTTTAAATGATACATCGAAATATGTAAAATGCATAAATCTGTTTGTAACACAGTTTTTAATCGTCATGAAACACGGATGAATAATTAATTGAGATACGCGTTGAGAAGGAGACTCGATTGTTCACTGTAACGAACGAAAGTTGCATAACCAATCGAAACTATAGTCAACAGGCACTCCCCCATTATGAAATTCCAGCTTAATAGGCTTCCGGCTAAGCGTGCGTGCCTAATCGGACCCAGCGGCCTAAATTCCATCCGATCCTGCTTTAATTGTCATTCAAGTTGCCGCTTGGCGAAGCTTTTTTCCAGTCGAGTTTTTCAACCATGATCTCGCAACGAGTCAGCCGCTAAATTCCGATGAAACCGGACCAAGAGAGGTGCAACAAACAAATCCGACTTTGTCACAACTTCGCCACTTTGAATGTTTAACGACGCGTGGTAGACATTCTACCACGTGCGCGCAACGTTCGATCCATTTCGATTCGTCACGTTAATCGCGGAATCAATTAGAAACGCTCAAACATCTCGCCAGGCTAGCCATCAGCCATTCGAGTCTATCCGAGAGAGAGAGAGAGAGAGAGAGAGAGAGAGAGAGAGAGAGTGTGTGTGTATGTGTTTCCACAAAAGATTTATTTGTTGGCGGGCGCACACGTACGCGCGTGTCGCGCGATAGAATCTTTCCCCCCTCAATCATATCGTGCAATCGCAATTAACTACGAGTTCGCACGCAACCACCGAGAAACGCCAAGCGAGATCCCACGTACGGATCGATCAGCTATGTGCAGCAAGCAAGCCCTCGTTCGAGAACGATACGCGCGGACCGATCGAGTGAGCATTTCGAGGCAGCTAGACGTTACCCGCCTCGGTGTTACGCGACTAACGATCAATTAGGAGGCAACCGCGACGAATCAATCGGCAGTGAAGAAGCTTACGACAAGGCAATCGCGACGAATGGGAAGGGAGCCGTAGGAAGATCAAGATCCCTAAGAACCGATCCTCCGGCGAGGTCGACGCTACTAATTCCTCGGGATCGAGTCGTGCCGCGACCACGCTCGCGATTGGTCCACGCCGGTGGCGGTCCCTTTTGTTCTTTTCACCAAGAAACCGGCAATATGTGTAGTGCAACCTGACAACAATCGTGATATGCCAACTGACGCCCACGCTCCTGCGCGACTTGAGACGTGTTCCTATGCTGCTACCTTCCTTCTCGGCCCTGACCTGCCATCACCTCCGACCATTGCTTTTTAAACCAACACCATTTTATTTCTTCGCGCCCATTACATCGGCCCTGCTGCACCTGGGTGTGTAGGTGTTACTATTGTCCCGACCTATTGCCCTACCATTCTTCAAAATATACCTGTATACGCTTTCATTCGACGGCATTAATGATGATGGATCGATCGTTCGACGGAATCAGATACTAACCGCTACGGGAAATAATTGGATCGCCGATAGACCGGCATATAGGAATACCACTGCCGATCGTGCGCCGATTGAATCCGCGCTGAATTCATTTCTATACGTGAATTAACGATAATTTCCTTGAAACGTGGCAACGTGCACTGCGTTGCGTTGCGAAAGATGAAACGTGACGAACTGAAATTTCTAATAATAATAATAATAATAACTGAGATTAATAGCTTGGAACAACGAGAAGAAATTGGAATGAAATCTTTAGCTAATAGAAGCTAACTGTACGTAGAAGATTAAGATACCAAACGAGGATATTAAGATAATAAACTAGTGAAATAATACCTCTCCGTGGATTAATGGCAATCCCTAATAACCACCTATAGAGAACTTTCCTCTGTTCTGTTAAGAAATGTATGTTTTCAACGTGCAATTTCAGCATGCGAACCTGTATTAAACCATCTCAGAGAACAAGAGAAAAAACGTTCGCGCAACGAATTGCGCGTAATGTCTATTCTACTTTGGCAATGGACAACACTCGTAATGGCATAATGGAAAAAGGAGTCTCGATGGCTGACGATTACATTCACTATCAACTGCAATTTCTCCCACCTCGAGGCAACCTCCGTACTCCTACCCTGAACGGCGACAGTTCGGGCCACCTCTTCCTGGAAAGTGTACCATCGCCGACCATTGGATGCCACGGAAATCAAGGCTACCAATTGGACGATACCAGTCTCTCTAGCGTTCACCGAGGAATCTCGCGACCTCACAGAACAAATTCACAGCGCGGCACACGCGATGCACGTGCGTACGCAGCCTGATGCAGTCACAATACGTTATCGATTCGGATCTGCGGGACGTCACGCCTTCAGGTTGCATGAAGCGTTTATGTTAATTACGCGCGACCTTCGCTAACAACCGATAGCGCTTCTCGCGTTAGCTGTAAAAACGTTCTCTTTCGCAACGAGCACGAGCGTAAAAATTAGATAAGATCGACAAAGCAAAGCGTACAGAAGAGAATCGGCGAGAGGGATTTCAATTAGCAGCTGCGTTTGCTTATTGTTCTTCGAACACGCAGCGATACAGTCAGAGGAAAATTGAATTCGCGTGGTTTATACGCGTTCTTTTTTTTTTTTTTTTTTTCTCATAAATCTTACACCGGATATAGAATTACGGTTTGAATTAATTTCTATGTATATTTGCGAATTTTTGTGAATTTTTACGAAGAAGTTTGCGCTATACAAAGAGTTAAAGTTTAACTCTAAATTATCGCAACGTCGTCGTAAGCCACTTCTTACATTTTTGGGGCAATGGAAGCAAAACACGAAATATCTCGTGAGTAACTCACATGTCAGCCTTGCCGAGCAAGAAAAACTGAAAAAAATCTACGTTAATGGATACGAAGCACGATGCGAGCAATTTTCACATTCTTCTCGAGGAAAGAAAAATTGAAATGCCGCGCGAGTATTCTTAAACGCGTACCGTAAAAACACGTGCACGATGAATATTCGAGCAACAGGCAGAATAAACATACCGGTGGTAGAAATTTAATTAGAACTAATTTCACGCGTGAATTTCGAACGTTTCCGCAAACAATTATTCACTTAACAGACGCAAATTGTAAATAATACAGCGGTCAGCGTGTCGTTCGCGATGAGGAGGAGGAGGAGGAGGAGGAGGAGGAGGAGAGGAAGGAGGAGGGTAAGGTTGGACAAAGACGGCCATTGAAACGGCGAGACAAAGAGCAATTTGTGCTCCACAACCCGTGAACTTTCCTCCGGCTCGCGTTCCTAATGCGGTGATAAATGTTCCCGGTGGAAAAAAGCAGGAAATATAAACCGCGCTTGCATTACCGGGAACAAGTTATGCGATTAAGACACCGAGTGAAAATCTCGACATGCTTCTACCATACCGGTATTCAAAGAACCGGGACGCGAAGTCGAGTCTCTCGAGTCGCGACAGGTATTTACTCCCATGTGCGCTCGGTATGAGGGCACATTACGCCGATCGCGTATTCCGTGACATCGGCGATGTTTTTCCAAAAATTCGAGGAATGCTCGAGATCTGCGCAGGCCTGACATCGGACGTAAAAGAACAGAAAGGGCCCAATTACGTAAGTGTTCTCGTGCGAATCACATTCCGCGCATTTCGAGGGAGTATCGTTATCTCAAGATAGCCAGGAATCTCTCGTGGAAAGAAGGCTTGATAGCGTTTGTTCACAGAAAATCTTGCGTGTCGCAACGTAACGATTACGGCGTAATAGCCCGAACTAATTAAATTACACTTTCGCCGGGAGAACGAGAAACATTTGTTATTTTGCAAAGTTTGTGTGATTTGTTAACTGAATACTGGGCTTGATTTTTATTATTGGCGTATCGTACGACGAAATGGAACTCGCTGGGTGATCTAAGGAACTAACAGACGGCGAGGTGTAACGTAGGTCACGTTGCACCCATGGAACACATGGGGAAGGAACTTCCTTAGTTAGAGCAGCTTCGCATAAGTAGGTGATTCAGATTCCTGCGTCCGCAGAATCACGAAACGTGAAATACGGAACGGAGAAACACACGCCGCGAAACGATAGGGGAGGAGCATGCAAAGAAACCAAGTTTACGAGATGATTGTCCTAGGGGCCCTATTCATTCGACACGGAATCTCCAAGCAGATCTCTATTGTAGATTATTGCGCCATTGTCCATTGTCACGATCTCCCCACAACTGAGCTTTTTGACTCTTTCCCTGACGACAATGAAAAAGAGAGTCAACGGCAAATCAAGGCGAATGGAAACACGTAGAACCCGAGTGAAAGAGAGAAATTTTCGTCTGTCACCAAACGATTTTCACGCGTCCATTGAAATAATTAAAATTCCGTCTAATTATAGAATAATTTAAACAGGTGGTTCAATTTTCATGCTAAAACATCAAAATGAAAATAAGTACCCAATGTGGAGCCAAACGTAGTAGAAGACATTGCAAAACTACAGATTCTTTAAATTTCAATAATCAATCTGATAATTTAATCCGAAGTTCGATTGTTTTTAGAATTTGCATGTCAATTCAAAAAATTACGAATGTTGGTTACTAATACATGCGGTTCGATTAAAAAATATTCATTCTAGCTTTGATAATACCATCCTTGATCGTTATGCGATAATCTCCTAGCAAAGAAAATTCAGTCGTTTTGCATATTTAGTGAAGTGAGTCATTAAAAAAAAAAAATTCTCTCAGAGCATCCAAAAAGCTAAGAATAACGAAAGTCGTGCATCCTGCGGATCGTCAATGCAAATCGATCGGCAACTCTTGATCGGCACCTGCGCGTGGGTACACGCGATTACATATGTATAACTTCGACGAAAAGCGGTCGATGCCATCATATTTTAGATTTTATCAGAAGGATATTCTACCCGTGGTATCCTGATCATACGAGGAGGCAATTATTAGTAACTGGCAAATTGTTGTACCGTCGTAATTCACTTTAATGGTTACACGTATAGTTAATGATCCAAGATACTACCAGACGTTTTACGCGTTTAAAATAATCAGCGGCGACGTTTTCTTATTTTATACAAAATGATCGGATCTAAACCACCTTACTACACTTCGCGGACTCGATCAAATACGTATAAATATAGTATGTTAGTTCCCTCGAACAATTGTGTAAAAGTTCGAATATATCCATATATACTCAAATAGAAAAATTAGGAAAATCTACATGTCAAATTTAAAATTCATTAGAGTACAAAAATATTTCATTTTGCACCGTATTATAAATTGAGAGTAACTACGACGATATTTATGAGAGTAACTACCAAGATATTTATTACTCGGAGATGATGATGATCCGAGGAAAAGACATAGAATAATTGGTTGATTAAATTGTACATGTATGTATATACCTGATTCCTCGTATTGTTATAAACATCTGACAAATATTTAAAACGCTGAAACTTCAAACATCCTTTCTGATCTAGGTGGATGAGTAATCACAGTGAGCAACAAAATCGACGCAATCAAAATATTCATCGGATAAGGAGTTAACGGAAGCACACAAAGTGCGCGGAGAAGTCTTGACAACGGCATAATTCGCGTGCTTCACTCACGGACATATATCCACGGTAATTCGAGAAACATAACTCAAGTCCCGGCGGAGCGCTACATCACGGCCACCAGTTTCTTGGCAGATATCGCCGCGGTGCACCGTGTCGGCTTCTCTTTGCTACTTTACTTGCCTTTTTCCTTTTGCCCCTTTTCGCCTCGTCCCGCGCTCACCCTCGCGTCTTGTCAACCAAGTTTTACCCCTTCCATCATAGATTAACCGACTGTGACAACTTTTCATCCCAACGCGTGTCTTTCACATTTCGCGAGCCACGTAAGTCGATATTCAAAATGTTCACGGTGTTCGTTAATACTCACTGATACTCATTTGCGTGACAAGATCATGGGAGTGTGGATAAAAAAGAATCGATATATATCAGATTTTCGGAGAACGAAACTTGAAAGTTTGATTATACTAACATATGATGTATGATATTTGAAAGACATAGCGAAGCTATGAAAAAAAAAATTGGAAAGAAAAAAAGCAGAAAAAATATTAGACATTTACCAAATATATGTTAAACAATTTCCAATTTGCTAAATATTCATTGAAATTAATGAGCAACGCTTTGTACTTTATTTACAGTACACTATGTGTATTCTTAAGAAATCAATGATCAAGAAATATCACAGGGAAATTGACAAGCCCATTACTATTGATTTATTATAAATGATTATGTTAGTCACAGTAATTTAAAATTATCTGGCTAATTAAATATATCGTATCATGCTCTGAATATAATTACACAATGATCAAGTTATAAAATATGTTACGTGTCTATAGATGTAAGAATTTAAATATCTGCGTTAGATCTCGTGTTCATAACAGAGCAGCAATCATATGATTAACGCGCGCACAACGACGACAGAACAATAAAACCACAATATACTTCATGAATTATATGTAAATCTTATAATATTATTTTATGTGCATTATCGTCCTGCTGTCTTTCGTCGCTACGTTATACTGAACGTGTTTCAAATAATAATTATACGTTACTTCAATTATAAAAGTGATCCAATCTAGTATTTGAATTTAACAATAATATTGTCATGATAAATGTCTATGATAACTAATCGAACATGAAGAATGTTAAAACAACTTTCTCTAAAACAATAATATGTAATATGAAATCGTTTAATATAAATTTTAAATTTTATTGTACTTGTGGTATTTTAACGATAGAATTTGTACGAATCTAAAAATGTTTCAAAGCAATTAACTTCTTCAATCAAAGAGTGCTACTACACAACAAAATATTAGCAATGTTCTTTCAATAATTACAATATCTCGATCAATATAGAATTTTCGACGTTCATTATTTTCTAACAGACTGGTAACTGGCAACAGATTTATTTTACAACATGCTAATCATAAAATAAAACATTATAATTAACAGCGTTGATTATAATTTTAATTAATTATACTGTTCTACTATTCGACAAGTTATCACGTAAAGCAAGATCACGCAACGGCGAAGGTAAGATGCAACGTTTGGTACCAAAACTTCTACCACCTGTCGACAATTTTCTGATGCTTGTCTCGGTACGAAAAGACACATGTAACATTATACTACAGCTATCCCAAATGTATACGAGATGGCGTGTTCATATATGCTAATCGGCACAAGAGCAGACACTTACCCCTCGCTCGCTTTTTTACGAAGTGAAAAATAATTCTCGGTCCAAAAGATGAACGCATCCTGAACGTTTGTTTTATCTAGAATTTAATCTACGCTTAACGTACAAATTTCCTTACGTATTTTAAATATATGCCGCATGCATATTGTAATTAAAAAATCAAATGGGTACGCGTGCCAAAAACTTAATCTACAATTACGGATCTATCGTTATTATTATTTTACACGTTAAAATAAAAGAAAATGTGTTAAATTATCTGATCATCTCATTTTTTTCCTTAGTTTCATGTTTCTTTATTAACATTATATATCATAGATAAATTGGATCATATCAAGAAATTCTAATGTATTTATCAATGTCTTTACTATTGAAATATTTAAATATTTAAAAAAAACTGTTCTTTCAATAAAAATAGATTTGAAGAAAAGAAATTCACGAATGAAATTCTGCTTAGATCATTAACAATGCAAAGAAAAATTCTAATAGAATGCAAAAATTCAATTAGAAACTTTCATATTTTCATTATTTATTTTTCATAGATATCATTATTTAAATTAAAATCCAAAAATACCTATTTTTTACAAGCATACAATTTATAGTGTTCCATAACTGATGGTACAATCATCTGGGAAATAATTATACGTGAAAAAATAAGTCTAAAAAGAAAGAATAAAAATTTTTCATTAAAGTTTTCATTTTTAAGAAAATCAAATTTAAAAATTTCTCAAGTATACTTGAACTTGTCTAATTCCATACTGGACAGCCACGAATAATCGATACAAGAATATTCTATGTGCAAAAATAAGTGAAAAATATAGAATAAAATTTTTTCATTTAAGACGTCATTTTCAAGAAATAGACCTTAAACATGTTTCGTTAAAAATTGCCTCAGTATATCTGTTCTTGATAAATATTCAATTTCAATTTTCTCAAAAACAAAGCATCTTACAAAGAAATTTTATTCTACATTTTTTATTCAGTTTCGTGTGAAGAATAACCTTTTATTAATTATTATTTTCTATCACATCTAGAATTAGTTAAATTCAAATATATTTGGTAAATTTAAATAAACTCGATTCTCTCGAAAACCTCAAATGAAAAAATTTTATTCTTTTTTTTGACTTACTTTCACATAGAATCATCTCCTATTCGTTTGTACTATCAATTATGGAACACCCTATATATACAAATACATGATGATTAACAGTGCATTTACAATCATAATTTAATTTAACGTGCGATGAAAATAAAATAATAAGATCACAACTTACCTTATTGATCCGTTGTCCTTATGTTTGCCGATGAAGAAGGTTGTTACGCCATCGACCATTTGATTTGCCCACGGTGGTTTGACCCAGATCAGATGCTTAAAGTGACCAGCATACGCAGCAGGTAATATCCAATTTTCGATGCTAATTTCACTATTGATAAAGATATATAATTTAGTATTTCAGAAACAATTGAAATTTAGAAATAAAAACATACAATTAAACATAAAAATCAATTTCAAGAATAATTTTATGAATCCAAACTAATTTTTATAAAATAATATCGGTTAATAAACAAAAAATTATTTAATTGAAGATACTTAGAAAACATATAAAATAACAATCTAATTAAAGTGTAATTAATAAAACTAATCTTCCTTGAAAAATAAACAAATTCAACCCACACTGTGAGAGTGACCTTGAACGTACAAATTCTTTTGTACTACAAAGATCTACTTAATCTTCTCATATTTAAATTGTTTAATACAATACATTTTCCAAAATGTACTTGTACATATGTTAAAATACAATAAACAAAATTACAAAAATTTACAAATAATAAAATAAATACTTAATAAAATAAGTAATACATAAGAAAATATATTTAAAAAGTAATTCAATTTTTTTTATGTAATATACAATTTTTTTATATATTATACAACTTCTATTTAATAGTATACTATAAGTTTGTTATTAATAAGGATAAAAAATGTTAAATACCTAAATAATTGATTTTTATCCCATACGGTATTCGCCAACATCGTTTTCGGTATAAGCATGTCAGGATGCGAATCTAAATGCACGAACGCGTTTCCTTCGAACGGAAGATGTTTCGATCCCAAACATCGATAAATAAACGGTAGCACCTAATAAAAAAAATGTAAAATTTCATAAGAAATTCAATTTCTATTACGTTTAAATTGAACGTTACGCGATTCTAATTTCAACGCTTTTAGTCACGTGATCAATTCGTCGGTGGTTAAAGCGCTCGCAGCGCCTCTAGCGTGCTAACGAGAAAATTTAGACAGAACAAGTTGCGATGTAAACAAACTAAGATGTTGATCATTTGGAAACTTACCTCATCATGATTTTCTACTACGTAAATCGGGATCCGTTTGAAGTATTTTCTAGGGAATGACATATTTCTTTCCAAGCACTAAACGTATACAAACGAACGCACGTAATCTACAAAAAAAAAGCAATTATGATATATTTAACAATTAACTATACGACATCCACGAACGCGATTAAGAGACTCCTTCACACGAAAGCACGTGGTAACCGACTGAAGTACACTAGGCGGGCTGCTCAAACGATTATTTTGCGAATAAAGGACGGACACAAGCGCGTACCCCAAATTCTCACGAGACGAGTTTCGTAAGGTGGTTTTTTTCTTCCCGCTCCCCTTAAAGAAACGCCTTAGAAACCTGATCCCTCTAACTCACAATCAGCACATGACATTCGAGTAAATGAAATTATTTAACCTTTCTCATATCGCGAAAACTACATGATTTACAATTCTACTAACGCGCATATTATTTACCCTTTTTCCTACAATTTAAAATCAGTAACAATCAATTTGCAAAAAGAACAATTTTGTTAAATTACATAAACATGTTATTTAAATTGATTTAAGATAAAGAACAATATAAATTATAAGGATTATATTTTTAAAATATTAACATATATCAAATGAAAAAAAAAGTGTAGGAATAATTTTACGTAACAGTAAATTCAACCTGTATTTAAGAAATATTTATTATAAAATAATACGAATGTAATTTAGGAAGTAATAATTTTAAATACATTGTGTTTATAATCGACAATATTTACAATAACTTTGTAGAAGTTATTGTAATTTCTACCAAAATCAACTATATATCAATGAATAAACAAAAATTAATAGGATTAATGAATTGTATTTTTTAATATTATAAGCACATTTTACATTATTATAAAAAATTTTTACCTTTATACAGCATATTCTTAATATAAAGTTTACCATTAACTAATCACAAATTCATTGTCAAACATCTAACTAACAATAAGCAGCATCATATATGCACACGCGTGCGCACATACACACACACACACAGAGGTATACTGCACGCGTGCAATTGGTTACAAATATTGTTTTATACTATCAACTTTAATTAACTCTTCCCTGAATTACGGAGCAGTTCTAATTTATAAAGTTCTAAATGCAATCGATTTGTTTCAGTTCTTAATGATAATAAAAATTTATCAATTTCCATTTCATTATTTTCATTTGACAAATGAGAAAAATTATGTACATTTTCTGAAAATAAATTACTTTCATAATCAAAAGATGGATTTAAACAATCTGTCATTGATTTGGATGATGAATCTGATGACACTTGTGACTTACATTGTTTTTCATAAGTGTCACTACTATCAGATAATCTACTAATTTGATTATATGGCATATTATTTGAATATTGAATTTTTGTTTCTTTATACATAAATTGTTCTTTGTCTTTCATACTATTATCTTCTTGTTCCTGAATCTTTTTCCATCTAGGAAATTTATTTTTTGCATATACTTTTCCACTGAATTTACATTCCTTAGCAATATTATTTTCACTAGAAAAAGTGCTTGATGTGCTATTATTACAACTTTCACAATGTGTAATTTTTTCTATTTTAAAAATGTTATCCAAACCTAATTCACTTGAATTACTAGAATTATCAGAGTTACAGTTATTACTCATTTCATTCCATTTATCATCATTTACAGTTATATTCTTTGCTTCGGTAGTTATGTTTTCCATATTAGATAGTGAATTATATAAAACATCATTTTCTGAATTAGTAACATTTTTGTCTCGATTTGTGGTATCTAAATGTTCTAATAATTTATCTTTTTGTTCTTCACATCCATTTTTAATTGATTCCTTATTACATAATTCAGTTTGTATCGCTATCAACAATTTATCAAATGAAAAATTATTTAAACTCTCTAATTTTTGTATTAAATCACACTTTTTAGTCTCATCAATGAATGTCACAAAACTTGCTATTTGTAACAAATTTTCTCTAGGATAAGGATTTGAATGTAAATATTGTAATGCATCGAGATAATCTTTTCTATCTGTTTTAGAGATCATAAGATTTGGCATATATGAATTTAATTGAGTAGGATATGGAAAATATGCAATAAATTTTTCTTTGCATTTTCGATGGTAACTTTTAAAATTTTCTATTTCTTTATATATTTCTAATATATTTTCATCTATAGAAGTTCTAAAATATAAATAAGTATCATCTATTTCATCGTCATTTCGTATTTCTGGATAAATACATAAGAGAGCTTGCTTTTGTACTTTATAAAACACTTTAAGCATTTCAATGTGTTTTTGATATATGAACTTTTGTATAGATTTCTTTACAGATTCCATTGTATTATTTAATAATTTAATTTCAAAATCAAGTTTTTGTTTCCAACTAAATACTTGTTTTAATAGTATTTCCTCGTCATTTAAACACAATTCATCATAAAATGTATTAAAATTTTGTGTATGTTTTAAAAGATAAAAGTTCAGTTCTTCTAAAGCAAAAGCATCTTCGCTATCTTGAACATTACTTGAGATAATTGTGACATCACTATTCTCCCGAATTTTCTTGTTTGAATCATCTAATTTGTGCATTTCATTATCATTATTTCCCATTGTATCTTCAGCATGTAAATCAGCACTTATATAATTATAATAAAGAGAAGAATTTTTTGTATTTTCATTTTGAAAATTATACTTTACGAATTCAATAATTGTATTAGTATTAGAATTTGATAAATCATCTCCTTGTACACTTGATAAATCAACTTTAAATATCAGATTTTCATTATTTTTCTGCCAATTAGAAAGATCATTTGTTAAGATATTCAATATAAAACTGTGTAAAACTTTCGACTTAGATTCAGTGTATGATGTAAATATAATCTTTTTCTTCTCTTTTTTAGTATTTTCCGATTCATTTATTAAATTAGTACTTGACACAAATAAAGAATTAACTTTTATTTTATTTTGTAAGTTAGACATATTTTTTGAACGGAAAAGATTAATTATGTTATCCTTTGCTTTTTCCACATTAGAAAATTGCTTATTATCTGCAACTTCTTTATTTATATCATTTACTGTTTTATTAACATCTGACTTTATATTATTGTGTTCTTCTCTATTTATCGATAATTCACTTATAGCTTCAGTGACAGGCTCAACATCAAATTGATTTTTATCACCATCACACTTTGCATAAATTTTTTCAAATTTTGTACTGGAAGTAGTCCATATATCATTTGGATATTCTGAAGGAAGTTTCAATACATAAAAATTTGGGCCTCCCACAGAGTTTAATAATCGTTCTAATGTTTCTAATTCATTTTCTGCAATTATTGTTATGGAAAGCCCATAAGATCCATAACGTCCTGCTCGTCCTATTCTGTGTAAATATGTTGGTGCATCTATAGGTAAATCAAGATTTACAACTAAATTCACATTATCTGCATCAATACCTCTTGCAGTTAAATCAGTTGTTACCATTATTTTACATTTAAAAGTCTTTAATTTATTAATTGCTTCCAGTCTTTTATTCATATCCTGATTTCCAGCAATAAAAGTTGCTGTAAAACCCATAGTATTAATTTTATTACATACAGATTGAGCTCTGTAAAAAATAATGTATTTTAAATACAAGTGGTAAAAAATAACAAGAAAAAGTGTAAATAACAGAAATTAGAATACCTTGCTTGATAATTTGAGAAAACTAAACTTTGTTTAAATGGAACTTTGTTAAATATTTTTATTAATTCGTCTATCTTTATTTGAACCTAAAATATGATAATAATATAATATTCAATATGACAGATAATAATATAAAATTTAATATGACAGTTATAAACTGATTTTATATTTATATTATTGCATAAGACATTAGATCAAACCTGTTTCATAGCATTTGGATGAGAAGGAATAATTGTTACAAACTGTGTCAGTCCAAAAAGTATTGGTTCATTATTATCTGGAGATATTAAAACAGGGGAGCACATATATGCTTGTAAAAATACTTCCAAATCTCCTGGATAAGTGGCACTTGATGCTATAACTTGTTTACTTCGTGGTAATTTTGAAAAGATATAGCTGAAAATTTTAATACACTGTGAATATTTTTGTTTTCAATAAATTTAATTTGTATTTCATTATTATACAAACTTAATATCTTTCTGAAAACTGGTTTCCATTAATTTATCTGCTTCATCAAGAATAAATAATCTAACATTTTCAACTTTTAAAAATCCTTTATCAATTAAATGTCTAACTCTGCCTGGGGCACCAACAGCTATATGACAATCATTCAATTTCTTTTTATCACTTTCTAAAGCTGTTCCTCCTATAAATACTTCAACCTTCAAACCTAAAATAAAAAAATAATTTTATCTTGTACTTCTAATTTACCAATTAAACAGATGTAACTAAATTTTAAGGAAATTTACCTTTTATTTCGCAACCTACAGATGAAAAGACTTGTGCAATTTGTACAGCAATTTCTCTAGTAGGTGCCAATATTAATACTTGCACAGAGGATATATCTACATCAATCATTTCAAGTGATATTATACAAAATACTAAAGTTTTACCAGTCCCAGACTTGGCACGTATTATTAAATCTGTAATTAACATATAATTTAATAACTCATAGCTTGAAATATATGAAAAGAAAAAACATTATATACCAAAACCACATCTTCCTAAAGGAATTGCTTTTAACTGTATAGGTGAAGGTTTTTGGAAACCACAAACGGATAATCCATCCAAAATATTTTGAGAAAATCCCATTTGAAAAAATGTAATATCCTCTTGTATTTTAACATCTTTTGTCCGTGGCTTTTTATCTATGTCATGGGCAATAATATGAAACATTTTCGTTTATTTTTTCCTGTAACATAAAGATATTATTTGAAATCTAATTTTACTAGAAGAATTTATTATTAAACATAATTAATAGCATAATATAACCTGTTTGAACTAGACCCTATAATTATTTCCTAATATTCTGTTCACTTTATTTAATCATATAACTACAATATTTATGTTAAATAAATATATTTTAAATTCTTAATAGACCGGCTTTTGTTTGTGATAAAAATCAGGTTAGAAATTTTTTGAGTCATTACATACATAGATATTTATGAAAATCTTTAGGCAGATTTGAAATATGAGTTTTATTTTCCTATTTATTACTTACTTTAATTTATACTCCAATCACTTTATGGTAACTGGACAAACTCAGATTTCAGTAAACGTTTTTAGTGCACACTCTATAGTGTATTCAGTATTAATGGTGAATCTATAGTTACAATAAATGTAAATAATGATTTATTTAATGTAAAAATTGTGAAAATACAGTGTAGTTTTACGTTTTAAATAACTTTTTTAAGGAAAAAAACATGGGTCGCCGTTCGATAAATACCACAAAAAGTGGGAAATATATGAATCCCACTGACCAAGCACGTTAGTATATAACATAACCAAACAATTTATTTTATTTCAAACTGTAATTTACAAATAATTATAAACTGTAATATAAACTATAATTTACAAATAATTGTAATTTTATAAATTTTTTTATAGGTAAAGAAGCACGTAAAAAAGAATTAAAGAAAAATAAAAAACAAAGACAGTTAGTACGTGCTGCTGTTTTAAAAGGCAAAGATCCTGCTCAAATCATTGAAGAAATGGAAAAAATAGATCAAATGGGTTAGTAAAATGTGTCATAGTTTACGAGTCATCAACATTAGTAATTTTATAATATATACATAATATATAATTTATAGAATATAATGTCATGCAACCACCACCACTTAATGAGAAAGTATTGAAAGATAAACGAAAAAAATTAAAGGAGACCTTAGACCGTGTCTTAAAAATGTATGTAAGTACTTCCTATGTAATGCTTATAAATTTTCTCCAAAAATTATTGGTAAGATTAAGTTAACATTGATAGTTAATATATCGTAAAATATTATACAGGCACTTATTTTTGTTTCTTCTTAGGCAAAAGATGACCAAGAAAAGTGGGCTGAGTTAAAAGAACAATTAATACAGTATGAACGTAGAAGAATAGATCTTGTTTCTTATTTTGAAGCTGTAAGACATGCACAACAAGTACAAGTTGATGAAATTCCATTACCATCGGCTGGTAGCGATATATCTCGAATGTACTCAGGTATTTATTTATGATATTATTTAGAATGAAAAATTTCAATATAAAATTTGCTTCATATAAATGTTTTATTATCTTTTTAGGTTCTTTAACTTCGCAAATACCTTTACCAGATATGCCACAACCACCAGCACATATGTATCCTCCTCATCCACACTATATACCACAACATCATCCCCTTATGAACATACCGATACCACCAAGTATTTTAAAAAAAACAAGTGCATATGCAACATCACCTTCTATACCTACATTAGCACCTAATAAAGAACCACCTGGTGTTCCACCTTTTCCACCTCCAGATCTATCAAGTGATGATGAAGACATATCTGAGAAGGTTAGTGTCTTAATTTATTCAAAATTAATTAATACATTATCGTTTTATGTATACATTATATTAAGTAATTATACAATTACGTGCAGACTAAAGAATCAACACCAAAATCGAGAACAATTCGATTCGCGGATGACAAAGAAGACAATAAACAAGAATCAGACAGTAAAGATAAGGATGTTGAAAAAGAAAAAGAAAAAGAAAGAGATATAGCTAAAGTAAAACCAACTACTTTACAACAGAAAATGTTAGCAATGGCAGGACAAGATATTGATCAATTTATGCGTGAAATGGAAGTTGTTCATAAAAAACGGGAAACTGAACGAGCTCAAGATTTAAATGCACGATTATCGTTATTGGAAGCAGAAAATGAATCTAATTCAAAGTCTAATAATAAATCTAGTAATAGCAAAACAGAAGAAGAAGATTTAGAACCCCCAGGAGCAGCAGAGCATTCATCAAACCATAATCAACACACAACATCACATTCCCATTCTCAACATACTCAACCACACACAATGCCTCCTATGGGATTGCCGCCTCCTCCTTTAATGTACAGACCTCCACCACCACCATTACATTTAAGAATGCCTCCACCACCACCACCTCGTATTGGACTTCGATTACCTCCTGGTAGGAATAATATACGATATTTAATAATTTATCAATAAATTGATAATCATTACTTTGTTTATAATTATGTACAGGTCCACCACCAGGAATGCCAAGAATGTTAAGACCTGGCCCACCAAGTATGCCGAGAATGCCTCCTCCACAAATGCAAATGCCAAATCTATCAAATATGACAAATATAGGAAATCCTCAGATGCAAGCACAATCTGGAACAGGATCACAACCTAAAACACCTAATGTACTTTCTGCTGCACCACAATTAATTAATCGAAAAGATAAAGATGTTAAAAGTACTACAACTATTGAAGCAAAACCACAAATTAGAAATTTAGCAGCTGATGTTACAAGATTTTTACCAACTTCCCTTCGCGTTAAAAGGGATGATAAGAAAAAACCAAGTACTTTATCGAGACTTTCAGAAAGGATACCAGAAACACAACCAATACGAATTACTCAACCTAAAACTAAAGATGATGCGTATATGCAATTTATGCAAGAAATGGAAGGATTACTTTAAATTTGCAATACTGTATAATGTTCGGATAGCAAAAAATTAAATCTTGTAAAATACGTTGCGATTATTATTGCTATAATTAAATGTCTAACGACATATTTCAATTTCAATTTAAATCCTCCACATTTATGAATTTCACGTGCCTTTATTTATACATAATTTACGTAAACTGTATTGTTTATAAAGATAACTAGAAATTTTTGGCTGTAGTTCCTAAAAGCATTAATTCGCAAGCGATATAAAATTTTATGAGAATGGAGGAGAAAGGGAATGATCCTAAATATAAAATTTTCATTTCAGCTATTTATTAGTTTCTGAGATATTAAAAACTTTCGGTGCAATTTTGTTTATACGAAAGTTACTAATCATTTTTTGCTTTAGTAGTCGATGACATATAGCCTCAGTATTCAGAAGATGTCGCACTTGCAATCAGTATAATTAAATTTCGTTTCCTGGTATTTTTTTTTTATTCATTTGCACTACTCGATTAAAAAAATAGGAATTAGAATTGGTCCTATGTTATACATTTTTCGAACTATTGGAAGACACAATGTAGGTAATCGAGTTTATTCACAATATTGCATCCTATAGATACTGACCTCGATTTCGCAATCCACATCAATCGGTATAAGAGTCACCGACTGCTACAACGAGCACTGCTTGTTCTTGATCGATGTAGCAAAATATTTGACTACATAGTCCGAAAGTTTTTTATTAATATCTTAAAAACTAATAAACAGCTGAAACTAAAATTTTATATTTGGAATTCTCTCCTCCCTCCAGCCCCAAAAAATTTTATGTAGATCAGGAATTGGTATTTTTTGGAACAATATTAAAATTTTTGTATTAATATTTTATATTATATTTTTTAATAATTCTAACAATTAATAGCTAAATATTGCTCGTGTATTAATATAACTACTAACAAGTATTTATTTATTCTTTCACTTAAATTTATAAAAAATATTTATATTGTCTAAAAAATTTTTTCTTACATAATACATAATGAAAATTGTTTTATTATCTATACAAAATAGTAGAACAAAATATCTATTTGTACTATAAAAATTTATTTAAATTAAAATTATAAAATCGTACTATTATTAACACATGCGCTTAATGATCAATATGGCGGACTTGCTATTTCCGACAACAGTAAAACGTCATTTCCTACTTCTCTGTAACGAGATAAGGAAAGTTTCTTAATTTTGCGAGTACGGAATAAAAATATTTCAATATTATTTGTCTTTTAAAAATTAATTCTATTATATATTTTAGAGTTAAATGTACTGTAAAAAAATACTTTTATGTTCTGAAACTAATTATATTTGAAGTGATCTAACTTAAACCTTAACATGTATACAAGAAGCAGACAAAGCCAAGCCTATGCCAATAGTAAGTTAAATAATAACGTAAACAGAATAATTTATTTATTCTATATTTTGCTTTGATACTTTAATGTAATGGATATTTTTATATATTTTCATTATCCATAATAGTCGAAGGTATGTAAATAGCTGTAATAAAAAAATCAATACCTATATACCGGCTTATAAAGAATGGCGTCCTACAATGAATATTTTAACGTATTTTATTTTGTATTTTATATTGTTCTCTCTTAATAATGTTAAATTATATTTCAAAATAATTTTATAATTTCTTTTGATTTCTTTGCATATAAAAGAATTTTTTTGTTATATGTAGTGATTTAAATTTGAATCACCTCAAAATTATATGTATTTATTGTAAAGCCTTAAATATGGCTTAATCCTTACCTTTTGTTATAATAAAGAATAATTTAATTATTTACATTTACAGTGAGAAACCAAAGTCCCGTAGGATACCAAGGTCAAAGCACTGTAAGTTTACTATTTTATCAATAATTTTAGTTTGAAAAGTATAAAAAAGGCATATATACATAATTTTTAAAAACAGGTTAAGTGAATAGTTCACATATGTATGTATCAAAGCATACTATGTCTTATGTAAATCGTCTTAAATGAATAACATGTTATTTTTATTCCATTAGTACTATACAATTATCCTGATGAATCCATAAAATAAGTCATAAATATAAGCACATAAAATTATTTTATTTCCTTGCAATTGACTTCTTTATTGGTTTAAATTATTTAAATGTATTAAAGATGGCAAAAATGTTAAAAATTTTATATATAATACAATGGAAAATTTTGGTGTAAACTATTAATATTTAAAATATTAAATAATTTAAATTAATACTTCTTTAAAAATGCAACTTATGTTTTTACATAATATACAATACATATTTGCTTTTTTTAAATTTATAGTAAAACTTATGTATATATAAGTATAGAAAATATTTCCAATATTAAAATTGGAAATATTTTTTAATATTATTCTCTATAATACATATATTAAAATAAACTAGAATTCTGTATTGTACATCTATTAACCTCATTTAATGTACATATGTACATATATATTAGAAATTTATTGTAAAATGATCCATAAATATAAGCATAAGTATTTCTAGCTAAAAAAGAAATGCTATGTAAGAAAAAGAGAGGAAGAAAGATTTGAAATTCATCATAATTAAGATGTATAGTTGTTCCATTTGTTGTTTTCAATATTTCATCCATTTGCATGTACTAATTAGTGGTCCCTACTTTCCCCTCCCCTGCAATGCAGGAACTAGTAGCTATACAAAAATACCGAGGAGGTCTATTCAGCCAGGGACTAGTTCGTCAGTTACCCACATAGCATAGCCTGCCGTAGGCCATATTTTTAATAACATACTGAACTGATGTTTATATAATAACAAAAATAATGTCAGTTATTTTTAATAATTATATTTTGGATACGAATTACAAAATAAACTTATTTTGATAGATTTATATATTTTTAGTAGACATATATATATTTAAGATGAAATGTTAAGATTTAATAATTATAAAACATAAAAATAGATCATATCAATTTTAGGGTTTTCTATTCATTAAATTTTTATTCATAATTTTCATAAATATGAACAAAGTTTATGATATATTGCAAAACTATATTTATTACAGATATAAATCATATAGTGATAAAATTCTTACTTAGATTTCTGTACTTTTTTTCTAATGTTTATTATATATAAATATATAATTATTGTATATTATTATATATAAACTCAGTTCAGTTATACATAAAGAAATATTGGCCACAAAGATAATTTGGTTGGTATGAATTATGGGGGTAGCATTAAACATTCAAGTGCACATGCGATGCTAGACCTTGGTGGGATAGCACAACCGTACAGGTTCCTTGTGTAGCGGCGACCCACCCTATGTTTTGCAGTACAATCAGCAAGGCAGTTTTCAAGCAACACAACCTCCTCCAAATCAACAAAGTAATTACAAACAAGGAAGTGCACAAAATTCACAACAATTTAAACCGCAGCAGCAGCAACAACAGCAGCAGCAGCAGCAGCAGCAACAACAACAAGTATCTGCAACAAGGAATCCGCAACAAGGGAAACCTCAGCAGCCACAAATACAACAAGCAGCAGCAAAGAATCCACAACAGGGGAAACCACAACAACAGCAGCAACAATTAGCACAGCAAATTAAACCGCAACAGTCTGTGATAACCTCTCCTCAAACTCAAACTCAGTCACAACCTCAGTCACAATCCCAACAACAATCTCAATTGCAATCTCAGTCTCAATCTCAACCTCAGAGATTGAAACCAATTTTAAAACAAACTTCCCATACTCAGCAACAAAGTGTACCCATTGTGCAAAACAATCCTGTTTCATCTTCTCAACCATTAGTTCCTACTTCAACATCTTTAACAACTAACTCTAACCCTACACCACCAGCAAGCAATAGCACATCTGAAGTAAATAATGAAAGTCAAGTGTCTGAAAATACAGATACTGAAATCCAAGAACAACATCCAAGATGGAGACGTAAGGCACCAGGATGTAAGTATTTTAAATAATCATTAAGAATTTTTTAATTTTGTTTTTTCTATGTTTATTTAAGACATCTTTTTAACTATATTTGAAATATATCTTCTTTGAAACAAGTCCATTTTTTCATGCAAATTTGCATTGTATAAATTAACAGTGTGATGATTATATTTCATCATTTAATTATTATTATGATGATAATTCACTGCGCAAATTTGAAGATTAATTATTGCTGTATGCTCCAGTAAATTACTGTTGAGTTGTTGCATATTTATAATCATTGTGAATACTAATATCCTGATATAAATATATAAAAAAATTAATAAAATTATCATAGCTTGATAAATTTAATAAAATTTATACTTTTAGTTAGGGTAAATAAAAGATTGAAACGTCTTCGTTTGAATCAACGTCTAAGAAAAACATTGCAACCAAAAAATGCGATTATGGTACTAAATGAAATGAAACCTGGGGTACAATTCACATTTCCTGAAACTCAAGGACCTATGCCAAATTCCCTGTATCTTGTTCATGCAGAGGTATTTAGAATAATTTAGTATATTTAAATAAATATTGAAAATTCTAAAATTTTTATTATTAAAAATAGCTTGATGGTAAAACTTACGTTGGACAAGGTTTATCGAAACCACTTGCTCGTCAAAATGCTGCTGAAAATGCATTGAAAGCATTGTTACTTGAAAAAATGACTGCAGCATCTATGAAAGCACGTATTGATGCTGAATCAGATGGACAATCAGTTCAAGCTATAGAGTCTAATATAATAAAAGAAGAAATTAATGAAGAAGGTGGAACGCCAATGGATACTAATGTTGACGAAAGTGATGAAATTCCATGGAGTTCTTTAGCTAGTTTTGCATTGTATAAACTTTTCCTTGAATGGCATAATCAAGGTACATCAGTTCCAGTTCCAAGACCAGGATTGCCATCACCTGTTAAAGGACTTAAAAGAGAGATTTCTCATGTCCAAAAAACTCCAGTTCAGAAAGAACTGCCAGCTAATGCAACAAATATACACCCTGTAATGTTATTAAATCAAATGAGACCGGGTTTAACATATGTAGAGCTTAATCGAGTTGGTAATCCACCAAATACAATGTTTACTCTTGCCGTAGATATTGATGGTATTGAATATACAGGAACAGGTAATATAATGATTTCCATTTTATTTTAAACATTCATATTTTATTCATAATTTTATTTCATGTTTTTTTTTTTGTACTAAAAATTAATATATGTTGCAGCAAAGAATAAAAAAGATGCCAAGAAAATAGCAGCAAAATCTGCACTTCTTGCTTTGTATGGTTTAAATTATCCAGATGAAACCACGGCAATCCAGGATCAACCAACGGCTTAAAGCAAGACTCAGATATCATTAATTTTTCTAATGTGTAAATTATGATACATATTATTATATTGTTATTCATTTTTAACCATTGTTTTAATTCAAGCATTATATAAATTATAGCATATTATAAAAGACATTTTAAAATTTGAAAGCTATGATAAAGCAGCAAATAAAAATTTTTTTCAATATATGAATACTATATAAAATTCATATAATGTATAATATTTAAATGTCTATATCAGTATATAAAATTTATGGAAGTGCATATTCTTTTTTATGAACTTCACATTATGATATAAATAGTAAACAGTTAATCAATATGATCAATATGCTATGAATATAGAATTATCAATAAACTTCTTTTATCAATGGAATTATAAATATAATTTGATTAAATTACACTATTATTAGTTACATATATATTTAATTTATGTTTATAGGAAACTAATATTTTATTTCATTTTAATTTTCATAGTGTACAATTATTTAATTACTAGTATCTTATTTTTCATCAAGTTTTACTTAAGAATTCTACAATAATCATAATAATGTAAAAGTGATTGTAAATACATAATTAACAAGAATATAATTCAAATTGCATTTTTCCAAAAACAAAACTAAACCTGCTTTCTTTAAAAAATTGTATTTTAAGATGTAGTATAAAATCTTATTTTATATTTAATGTTTTACATTATATCATATGCAGAATGTTCATGTATCATGACAAATTAACATTTATAAATAAATTTTGTTCATCAATAATTATTATGTATTAAAATAAAAATTCTTCATTTTCAATGAAATATGAATTCTTGTTTAAATATATATAAAAACTATTTAATTCATCATTAGAAAGTTAGTTACTCTATAAAGTACACAGATATAAGTGTGGTTGTTATGGTGACAATTTTCCAAACACTTAAATTTATAGTCTAAGTGCCTATATGAAAGTATAAGTACAACATGCAGCCACTAAAAATAATAGTTATAGGACCTATTAGGGTAATATTTCAGTTATATAACTCTTCATTATGTAAAAATTTATTATTAAATTATTTTAATTTCAATTTAAAAAATATTTTTTAGAGTGGTAAAACAACAATATCTAATTTTCTTGCTGACGCTACAGAAATACCTTACGATTATCATCCAACTAAAGGTGTTCGAATATTAGAATTTGAAGTACAAAACATAATTATAAACAATAAACATATTACAAAAGATATTGAATTATGGGATTGCAGTGGAGATCATAAGTATGAATATTTTGTTTATTCAAAAAATGTACTTAACAAGACATATGAAAATATTTCAGATTTGAAAATTGTTGGCCAGCTATAAGAAAAGATATTCATGGTGTTATATTTGTATATAATGAAAAATCAAGTGATTGTTTAAAAGAAATTCAACAATTATATGATTATTTTATTGGTCAAACAAAATTAGATCCAGACAGATGTGTGATTTTTTGTTATGATCCAGAAAAAAAAAATTCCGAAATATCAAAAATTATTTGTAAGTATCTATAACATTAATAATTGTAATATTCATAATGATATATTTGTATTTTATTATTTTTTTTTTATAAATAGCTTCAACATTTATGAAAATATCTCATATTAAATGTAATATCGAAAGTGGTGGCAGTAAGTTAAAAACTGATTTTGCATCATTCATAAGTACAATACTTAATAAAATGCATAATTATACAAATCAAGAAGACAAAAATGTTTTAAATGAAAATATATTATTTGCGAAATAAGATCATTCAACATTATGGTAAACATTCAACATGGCATAATCAATTTTAATCAATTTTTCTTAAAATATTTGTTATCCTAAACATTTTTTGTAAAAAAAAAATAAATCATGTTTTTAAAAAATATTTATATATATTCATATTTTGTGCTTTATAATTACATTTTATAATACACTTATGTACGAATAATATATATTTTAGTGTAATAAGTTATATTAAATATGTGTATTATATATGAATAGTGTATAATAAATATTTTTTATAATTAAAATTATTTCAATTTGCATGGAAAAAATTACATTTCAAATTTATCCAAATATAATTAAAAAATAAATTAAAAATTAAAAAATAACTTTATAATCCATTTTATAAAATAAAATAATAAAAACAGATGTTTGTAATAAAATTTTTATTAACTTTTTACTTGATTGGTTAAAAATGCCATTAATTCATTCCATGCTTTCTCCACTTGTTCTTCAGTAATGTTATGACTCCATAAACTGCATATCACAACATTAGCTTCATTGATTTGTTCAACATTACTTGGTTGAGCTTCAATTCTTAATTTTGCATCAACTTCAGTTAATCCATTTCTCTCTACAACTCGTCGTATAGCCTATGAATTTAAACAAAAAATTAGATCAATTGAAAACTCCAATAATAATGCTTGAATAACAATGTTTCAATCAATTTAAAGAACTTTTAATTTAAGTAACAAAAGTATTCTAATATGAAACATTAATTTCTAATTTACAAATTAAATTCACCTCTTTTTGTGGAATAATGCAAGTCCAGATTTCGTGGCATTCATGTTGCCACTTAGCTTGAATTAAAACAGCAGCTTCCATTACAATTATGTCAAATCCTTTTGTATGAAAATTATTTATTTCTTTTTTTGCTTCTTCTAAAATGACAGGCCAAACTATGTTATTTAATTTGTTTAATTGTGTCTACAAATAAATTTATATTCATAAATATAAACTTCAAAATATTACCATTAAATATTAGTAATAATATAAAAATTTACTTGATCATTAAATACTATATTTCCAAGTGTTTTTCTGTTAATAAATCCATCAGGTTTCAAAATACTTGAACCAAAAGTTTCAACTATCATATCAAAACATTTTTTACCAGGTTGATATAAATCATGTGCTATTTTATCACAATTCACAAGTGCAGCACCCAATTTTTGTAATTTTTTAGCTACAGATGATTTTCCACTTGCTATACCTCCGGTCAGACCAATGATATAAGGTTTTAAAGGTTTGTTTTCTATTTGCTAAAAAAATTATTATAATTAAAAACTTATATATAATATAATTTAATATAATACATACAGGAGCTCGAAGTTTTGTTCCCAATAATCTTATTCTTTGATTGCTAGAACTGATTTTGCTTTCTTCATAACTTTTATGATTTTCTTCGTTTATTAATTTTACAACGTGAATGTCTAATTTGCTCAAATTGTTTTTTTCACGCATTTCATTTACTTTATCTCCGCCACGTTTTGTTTCTTCACTAACTACTACCATGTCAAATGTTGGATCATATTTAGTCGGTCCATACATATCATTTATAGCCACAATATTATATGTTATGGTTGAATCTATGTCTTCTAAAAAGTTATTCAGGTTTGAAATTCTTGTAGAACAAGGTTCTATTAGTTCCCATAATAATTTTGCTGTAAATTCAATTAATCGAATTAATGAAAGTATTAAAAACTATAAAAGTTTTAGTTTATATAAAAGAATTTCTTTTATTTATAAGATTCCGTAATAATTTAATTAGTTATCTGCATACTTACAAGACAACATATTTGTATCAGTTACACCAATTGTAAGCTTTTCTGTACAACGTAATACAGCTTCACTTAAAAATATTTTATGTCCATTATGTATTTTATCAAATGTACCTCCAAGTACAACATTTTTGTAAGTTTTTTCTTGAACAAAGCAAGACGTTACACTATCTAGCTTTTCTGAATTTAAATCATCGTCAAAATTAATAAAACTACAGCCCATAGAAGTGTTAGCTAAATAGTCTTGAATAAATGTGTCAGCTTCTCTTTTACTACAAATTTGATCAAAAATAACTATTTCCACAGGCTTCTTGGTATTTATTATCGATATATTAGGATTTTTCATACTTGTAAGTAATACTCGAACATCAAGTCGAGAAGATATAGTAGATGTATCGGTATAAATATTAGAAATGATTTGAGCATAATGAGATATTCCCCACTGAGAACTTGTAACCATATGACTTCCAGAGAGAAAAATATTCTTTTCCGGAAAATATTGAATATATAAAGTTTTTAATATGTGTTTTCTGATCATCGGCAATAATTTTATCACTCTTTTAGGATTTGTTAAAACTAATAAGCCGGTATTTGCCATCATGTAACAAAATTTCTTGAACTCTAACCTTATTTTTTAATGATAACGTCACTTAAGAAGTGAAACGTACATTGTGTATTATGTACATACTTCATAGATTAGTTTTGCACATTGGTTATGTGTAATTTAAGTACAAAAATGTATTTATCTTCTCTCAGAAAAAATATCATTTTCAAATGCCAACTTAATAATACGTATGTACATACAAATATTGAAACCTGTTGTCAATGTTTTTAATTTTATCATTCAATGTTTGATTTTATTAGGAGCAATAGTAATACATATTATTTTTGAATGTATCAAAACTTTCTAGTGAGAAATCATTAAGTAATTAATTAATTTTAATCAATATATTGCATTTTTTATTTATAACCTATATCTTAACTTAATTTGTAATTACATATCATAAAAATAAATTAAGATAATTTCTAATATTTTGTATAATATTTTACTTATAGTACTAATGAAAATATACATATATATGTTAATTAAATTTATAATTCTTTCATATTGGCGGTGTAGAAAGGCAACGCAAGGATTTGTGTGAAGAGACTTTATAATGTAAAATTAACCATTGTACTAGTTTTATGTGGTTCTTATTAAATGCTATTTCTAACAAATTATTGTAGTACTTATCTTTAAAACCAAATCCACATCCTGTGAAAATAGAAAATATATTTAAAACATCATCTGTTAATGATAAAATAAATTTATACAACTAACCAGTTTCTGAAAGCATCTCAAGACAAGAAAAATCAGTATCCATTGGATTATTGAGAAAATAATAAATTGCCATACATAAAGCATTTTCTCCTATTAATGTAGTAAGAAAAGGATCAGCACCTATGTATGCAAATTTAGAAATGAATCTATATCATGTATTGTATCATAATATATCATATATTGTAATGTAAATATATACCCTTTGCTAACATAAAAACAATTAAACACTTATGACCTTGAAAACAAACACGATGAAAAGGTGTTAAACCATAAGGTAGAGATTTTACATTTACCAATTGAGGACAATTTACTATTATATCTATGCATTTTAATGCATAAAATTTTTCATAACATCTCTAAAAAATAATATATATGGTGATACATATTTTATAAAAATAGTATATTATAAAATAAAGAATAAGAACTGAATAAATATGTTTAAAAATTTTTTTTCATATGAAATTTTGTATGTAATATTTTATAATATAATTCATGTTATATAACAGTATTTAGTTTACATCAGTTGCATATTCCAAAGCTTTTATCATTTCTTTATGACTAATAATACTATGATGTCTGGCAATTAAACGATTATAATTCTCAAATTTTTGTAATTCTAACAAGTTACATTTCGGCTCATTTGCGATTCTTTTATAACGATAATCTGCAATTCATATTAAAAATATTTCTTTCGTTTATAATTATAAGATCTCTACTAATTATAATAATTAGGAAGATCTTAATTGGCATGCAACTAATTACTAGAAATTTGAAATTTCAAAACATATCTACCATGAATATAATGAAATATATAAGAAAGAACTACAACAAATCCAGCAGCGGTAATAAATTTAAAAATGTTTAAAATTTCACTTGACGCTGTAAAATATCCAAGTAATGTGTCATAAAACGATTCATGGTGTTTTAATACAAGACTCATGGTTCTTGTTTCTTTGAATTATTTTCTGTTTCACTTGCGTTTTGTGTCAATACTTTTTGGACCGAGAAATCCGTTTTAATCGCACGATCTAGGAACAAGAATAGCAGATAGGAATCTACATGTAGCAACATTTCCCCATAACTGTTCTCTATAACCAATCAGAATAAGCGAGCAATGATGCAGGATGTCCTCTTTCAATGCCCATACTCCGGAAGTGATCGTCCAAGGGGTAGAGAGAGCCGTTACCCTGAGTAACGATTAGATATACCCCGAATCCTCAATTTAAAGTTGCGAAACGGGGTCGCCGTAGGGAGCCCGAGATACTCTCAGATATTACAACGAAAACAGAGTCGACGCAGACGCGAACGAGAGCCATACTTGCTTTTCAGAATGAGTGCGTTGTGTTGAGATACCCGTCCCCTAGTGTTTACAATTTTTCTTAACAAAACCAATTGGTGTTATGATTCCAAATTGTTGGAGAATAACTGTGAAAGTTGTACAGTAATCGGTCGATTTCAAATCGTTATCTTCAGAATCATTCGTGACATATATACATGAAAGGATTCAGTGTAGATAAATACACTTAGTTGTATTTCCCTGTGTTACTTCAAACTTGTCTCTTGTTACGAAAATGGCGAATCTTACGAATCGCCAGTATTCTTATGGAGATCTTGTACATATCTACATGGATAACAAAAAGTGAAGCTATTTTACGAATTCTAATGTGGAAGAACTTTATTGGGGCCAAGTAAGGAAAAAATTTTTGGACAGTCAAAAATGGATGCAACAATTGAAAGAGAGTGCAGTGCTTTGGGTGGCCTCTTTCAACAGATTATAACTGACATGAAGGTAAGGTAACGTTGATTTGGTGTTCGATATTTATTGTTTGTACACGACCGCGTTTTTCCCTGTTCATTGTTTTTTGTATGCTTTTCTATCTTTGCACAAGTAACGATGCAGGCCAAGGCGCGTTGTCGATGCAATTGTCCTTAATACATATATTTCGTAAATATTGTGAAATTATTCTGACCGAATAGATAACATATTCAATCAGTTCTTTTTGCGGTACTTTTTGAAAGTATTGTTCTATCGTACTGATTCTGAGAATTATTCTCCGAAACCATTGTGATACTTCAATACGGTAAAACGAGGACGATAGGTAATTTACACTTGTTCCAGTTCTACAAGACTCCAAAATATTTCTTTTATTTTTACGAGTTAGTAAATGTGTATATTTTGTTACTCTAATTAAAGCTAATAACTGAATTACATAATATTGTAATATTGTAATCAAATACATTTTTAACATAATTCTATTTAATAAATGTCTTTATTATTATATATGTATTGTAAAATATTATTTAATCTTGTTAAACAGCCATAAAAATGCATGTAGCATAGCATAGTTATGTAACAATTTACTTTTTTCTCAAGGTAGTTTCCTAGTTCAGGAAATTATCTAATCACAAAAAATAAGTAGGCGTATGTGATTGCATCACTGTATTAAATGTTTCCTGTGATATTTCAATGACATAAAAGTACTAATATTTGTACAATGTATAAACATTATATATTCATTGTTTTTAAAAATAAAAAAAGATTATAAAATTTTGTTTCTAGAATGGAACACCATTATGGGAAGATTTAATTTCGAAAGCAACCAAATTACATTCTTGTCTAAGGTAATGATAATATTTGTAAATTTTTCTATGGTAAATAGTATCGCTAATTGTATAAGTTTATACTAGTATAAAACATAGGAAAAAGATAAGAATAAAATTTACTACAAACTTAAAATTTATTGTAAAATTTATTTTAGAATAATGTAATATGTATTGTACTTTTATTTTTACTTTTTTTAGGGCTGCCATTTTAGCTATTTCCGCATACCTTGATACTTTTCAAAAAATTGCTGATGCTGCAACTAATGCAAGAGGTAAATTGTTTATTACTTTTTACATTTATTATAAATAATTATATATCAATTTATTTGTACCATATTTCTTTTTTCTGAATTTTTTATGTAAACGTTATAAAACATTTAGTCTAACAAAGTATTGTAATTAAGGTGCAACAAAAGAAATTGGAACTGCTTTAACCCGGATATGTCTTAGACATAAAGCAGTAGAAACACGTATGAAATCGTTCACTAGGTAATTTTTCATTAAACACTAACTTTTCATATTTATTCATTAAATATAAGTATCATTTATTTAAATATTTTCTCATTAGTGCTATTATGGATTGCTTGGTATTACCTCTTCAAGAAAAATTAGAAGATTGGAGAAAGTCTCTAATAAATTTAGATAAAGAACATGCTAAAGGTTAGTATATTTAATAATAGAATTTTAAAAAATGTTGAAATATATCTGAAATTCTGGTTATTTTAGAATATAAGAAAGCAAAAGCAGAACTAAGAAAGCGATCTACTGACACATTACGTTTGCAAAAGAAAAAAGCACGAAAAGGTCATTTACAAGGACAATCACAAGGACACGGGACATCATCAGGTGATATTGAATTGAATCGAATGCTAGAGTCTTCAGCTGCTGTTGTTCAAGAAAAACGATTAAGTTTAGAAGAAACGGAAAGAAAAGCCGTTCGCGCGGCTTTACTCGAAGAAAGGGGCAGATATTGTCTTCTTGCCAGATTTTTAAAACCAGTACTTGTTAGTAAAATTAATTATAATTACTGGATAATCAATAATTTAATTTCAAATAATATTGTTAATAGTGAGCTTAAACAAAATTGCAGGATGAAGAAATTGCAATGTTAATGGAACTGACTCATTTGCAAGAAGTTTCTGATCAACTACAACGACATGCAGCCTCTCCACATCATTTGCCTCCTGCATCAGAACAAGTGATAACAGATATAAAAGGTTGCGATGTGACACAATGGTCACTTGCTACACCGCCCTCAAGTCCTTCTCTGTCACTTGGATCTAGAAAAAGTTCAATGTGTTCAATCAGTTCGTTGACCAGTAGCAGCAGTGGTTCTTGTAAAAGTCATCCAAGTCCGTCTGGGCATCCATGGCATAGATCACTTTCCCAGGTGAAAATTACAGTAAGATAAACAATCATTATTACATTTTTTCCGTTCTATCTAGTTACTGTATTAAGAATGTCAACTTTTCGTAATGCATGGCACATTAGTTTCACCATTTTCACTATGCACTAGCTATGTTTCAAGCAAGTAGTTGCTTATAGATCATAGCATGAATGCTATTGGTTTAGTGTATGTGGTAGTCGATGTTGTACTCGTTGTAGCCTGTCGGTGTCAGGCCCTCCAGCATCAACGGTATGATGACACTACGCCATTTGATAAACGGTAGTTCCCGTGACTCTGGCTTCACTTCTCAGGACACATTATATACACAACCAATTTCTGAACATCAGGTAAGGTTGTTAGGAATTAGTTGCTTGCAAGCATTTCATTTTTATTTTTATTTGCAATATTGAACAGAGCACATTTTCTGATACATACATTTTTTTATGTTATTTAAATTAATGTGTTGTAGGTATCAAATGTGTCTTCTCAAACTAATCAGAATACTGGTTGTACTACAACAAGACCTGTAACTACTGCTACTTGGCCTGACTTGCAGGAAACATCAGTTCAATATGATAGACAAAATCAGAATACAATTAACGAACGGCCGCACACAATTTCTTCTGGTAAGAGAAACATTATTTAAAATTTGTGTTTAAGGATAATATAATTCATTATTTATAATACTATATCAATTATTGTAGCTTACGAAAAAGGCCATCAGAGACCAGCACTCAGTGTTTACACATTCCAAGCTCCAGATAATAGTGGTTGTTGTCATAGTCAACCTGCTTCTCCAGTTTCTTCTTCCTCTTCATGTTCTTCCTCTAATCAACAAACATCCAGAGTACAATTGCGTAGAAATAATGGTAGTCACCGCCCTCCTATACCAAACAGATGTTCCAGTTTAGAGAGACCAACAGTTCCAGTAAAAAATGAACCTCCTGGAAGTCCTCGAGGGAAACCTAAGTTACCACTTCCAGCACACTTAGCAAAAGGTGTATATTAATTCTTATCACTTACATTAATGTTTAGAAAGTAGTATGTAATATTATGATATAACACAGAATTAGCAACTCATCAACTTCAACAACCAATGTATGTGAACATGCACGAATTAGCAAATTTGGCTGCAAGTCGTGCTCAAGAGATGCAATTACCTTTACCACCACCTCCTGTTTCATTATCAGCGCCAGGAACTGAAAAGGTATATATAATATTCTCTGAATATAAGTACAAGTACATATATATATGAATATATGTATTTCTTCTTTGTCAGACTGAAATTACGGAAAAAGATGGAAGTCAAACATCAGAATCTAGTATTGAGTCTAGCAGTGGATATGGAAGTCAAACTACTATACCACATTCTCATTCACTCCATAATCCAAGTGAGAATGTTTGGAATGTACCTGGTGCTACGTCTACTTTAACAGTTCGTAGAGGATCGATGCAACAAGTGAATAAACCTCCACCACCAACAAGACGAACGTCTACTATTATAACTGCCACATTTAATAATCCTTCATCAGGTTCTAATGATGAACGTACTGATAATGCATGTGACGAAACTGAAAATCTTCCTCCACCACCAGCATTTTTGTTAGAAGGTTCTTCACCTACAGCCAGTCCGACTCCTCAGCGGTAGGAAATAATTTTCTTTTATTTCTATTAAAGTGACATAAAATGCTAATCTTTTTTCATATTGCAGGTCTATTTCAGTGTCTGAAACAGTAAGGACTCTTACAGAATTACGTCATACACCTGCTAGTCCATCTCTTTTACGAAAGGCTACAGGACAAGCACAATCGCATAACAATTCTGCTACATTACCACATAATGCCGTATTGCAAGTAACTCGATCTTCTGTTGAACGTTCTTGTGCAGCGATCCGTTCAGCTTCTCAAGAACGTAGTTCAAATACAACACAAATAACTACGGGTGTAAATATTCAAGGGCAAGGTCCGGGAGGAGTTGGTCAAAGTTTTATGGCGGTTCTCAGTGCTAAACTCATTAACAGTACAGGTAATAATACTACGAGTGGCAGTAATACAAATAGTAGTCCTAAATCTGCCAGAAAGCACTCCATTGAACAGCAGATAAGTAAAAATTCTAAAACACCCTCTGGTTTTCTTGAAACTTTGAATGCTAAATTAGCACAGCAACAGCAAAACTTACAAGGAAATAATACAACGAGTAGATCAGCAAGCGTGAGACGCATAATGGGTAATCGTGTACCTATTATGGATCCTTTACAAGTCAGAGATTCTCTCATGGATCAAATACGAAAAGGTACCTCTTTGAGAAAGACCAGTGGTCCCATCAACGATCGTTCAGCACCTAAAATTTACTGAGCATCATAATAACGACGTTTGTACAAGTTCCTTTGTTATCTCTGATGTATTTGAATGATATTTGCGATAATTGTTACAATTGTAACACGCATTATCAGGTCTGAACAATACTGTTTACATTGTCAAATAAAATTGCGCTTATCACGCATATATATGTACATGTATATGTATATGTATATATATATGTATGAACGTATATTTGATAATTGATAATTTGTTAAACTGACTTTTTTGCACTTCGGTGCTCTGATATAAAATTCAAAGAGTAAAGCAAATTCTTTATATGAATTCGTTAAAGTCATAATTAGTTTCATTAAAATTTATAATTGTGTAAGAAAAGCAAGCTCTATATTAAATCAAGCTCTGATTTATATTTTGCATTATCATAATATACAGGAATTTAAATGTCAAAACTTTGGAAACGTAAACAGGAGCGATAAACTAAAAAAAAAGTCTTTTGAAGATTTGCTCGTTTTTGTTCCATTTTAAAGAAAATCGCAAAAAAAGAAACAGTTTAGTTTATCAATCTTCTTCTCCCGAAGTTTTAATATTTAAATTCAGAACACTCTGTATATATATTAGGTGCGAAGATTAAACGATTATCTTATATGAGAAAGTCTAATTTTATTATATCATACGCGTATTTGATAATTAAAAATATTAAGATTTAAATAATATATTTATAAACTAAAGTAGTATATTTATATCTTATTTCAATTCTAGATCTCAATTCGAGTTGATGTTATATGAATACTAATGCCTAATGCTTGCCAATACCATGAAAAACTTGACTGATATACTAATAATTTTATGATGTACTAAATTTTAGTAGTAAAATACTTTATATTTTAATTTAAAGAAAAAATTCAAAAACTGCTTACATAATTTAATATAGAGCTCGAGTCTTACATATAGTGATTAATTTTACCTGTTTTATTAGTCTTTCATTTTTCTGTATGAAGCGCACAAGTGTTATTTTTATTTCGTACTACTTTTATTTTTTATTCAATATCGTGTTCCTTATGAGCACAGGTTCTAATAGTAGAATTTGTCAACCAGTATAATACTGTTTGGTATGACAAAATTGAACGTAAATGTGTATGAGTATTACTGCCCAGGTAGAACTTAATTTTAGAATTAGTTTTTATATTGGATCGATTATTCCATCGAGATTTATATCTTTAATATTTATTCAATATCGATATAAAATAATATTATATTTTCCAGACTACAGTATTACTGCGTTATTATTTCTTTCACGAACAATTCGAAAGCTTTTATATTGTCTTAGTGTAGTTTTTTTAGATTATATCAATTGTCTTTTATAGCTTGCTAGAAAAGTGATACTTAAAAAAAAAAGAAAGATCGTTAATTCTGAAATATCTGAAAAATGTTCAATCTTTTTTTTTTTTAATGACGAACGATATATATATATGAACAATATTTTATTGAAAACTTTAGAAACTCAAGGAATTTTTTAAATTGCAATAATTAAATTATTAAAATTATTAAATGATTAAATCATTTAAAGGTCCTATTTAAACATTCTTAAGTTGTATCACATTTCTAGCAAACTGACAATATCAATTTAGTCCTAGTTTGGAAATGTATCCATACTTCAGAATAGTATAATAAATTTGTATTTAGAATACTTCGTGATTATATCATCTGTCTTTTGCATATTGATTCTACATATCAGAATTTTTGTATTACTGTGTTTTTTGACATTAGGATAAGTATTGTACAATACTGTTTTATAATATCAATATCCACGATGTTACGAGAACTGTTGAGATGTGCATTTACTATTTATTCGAGAGCATTTACTGCCAATACGTTCGACCAATATTCTCGCAAATATTGGGTGAACATTTCGTCCCAGTACTTGTGTTCTGCCTGGGCAATGCTGTTTCAATATCGGTAAATATTAAAAATAAACGTATATGTGTATCTCAGATCGGCGAGAAAAGATTAGTGCGTTGATACATTTTTGATGAATGTAATATCTTCACACATATTTAACAAATTGATCCAAATTTTGATCCCAATGTAATAGCAGTTGCATTGGTATTAGTATCATTAACCATCTTGTTTTTTTAAGTTGATCATTTGCGATCATTATAGGATTCTATAATATGTACTACATGTACCACATTGTTTATTCGGCGCGGATAAATGGTGTTGTACCAACTATAAACGAAAAAAAAAAAAATATCCATTTTATATAGTATAATTCAAATATTTGGACACGACGCCAATTGAACTGAAAACGCTACTGCCAATTTATAGACATTTAAAAATTGTTCCTTTCATTCCTGATACAAGTTAGATACTGCATTTTATTTTAGTGGAGCATCGCGACGGGTAGTTTCTCTAGCGGACAATGCAAATAGTCTTATTTATTTTGAGTAAACATTTTACCATTTACAAATGTGGACAAATAGCTAACTCATTTCCAGTGATAATGCGATTTGATATTTAATGCTGAAGGCGAATATCATAAATAACATAAATAACAATAAAAGTAAAGAAAGAAGAAAGAAAAAAGGAGGAAAAAAGCAATGACTTGTAGTCAGCATGCTTTGTTGTTGCGCAAAAAAAGAAGAAAGAAAGAAAAAATGTTTTAATTCTCTCAGCATTAAATGACAAATACTTAGAGTATAGTAATAAATAAAAAGAGCATAATAATAAAATAGATAACCGTAAAATCTGCTGTAATAAAATAATATTTAATGTAGTAAAAGTTCGAGAGGTGATTGTTAATTTGTAATAATTATTTCAGTAGCAAATCAGATACAAAGATAATAAATAAAAGTATAACAAACAAAAAACCAACATTCGCTTCTTTGCGTGTTCACTTGTCAATATATACATATATACATAAATATATACATATTATGAAGAGGTAATCGTGAAGGAGTAAATCAATCAATTTACTATATACTGAAAACTTTATTCACAATCTGTTTAAAAACAAAGGAACCTTTCATTCCCTGATATATAACTAATTGCGATGATGATGTTCGTTTATGTTTTCACGTGGGCATAGTGCATACGTAACTTATTCTATGATTACTTATATATTATGTAATTGACATACTTGTAGATAAAAAAAAAGGAAAACAAGAAAATGATAAAAGAAGAAATTGTGTATATATTCTGCGCGAAATTAGTTTAGTTAAAAAAAAAAAAAAAAAAACAAAATATAGTATTATATCCTTGTAATAGAAATTTACACATTTGGTTTCAAACATTTTGTGTAACATTAAAGTAGATAAAAAAATGCTAAATTTAACCATAAATCAAGGGATCTTCATACGTGCATTGAATGTTCTCTTCGTTGAAGCAGGAGGCACGTGCCTCTGCCAATTTACATGGCACACCGCTTACCATTGGTAAACCATATATATGAAACGAATCGTTCAGTATTTGCTTCTGATCTCCGGATGCAAGAAAGTCATTATCTTTGTTTATAATTAAGGCTAAATTTCCAGCTGCAAGGAAATATTTTTTTATACTGAATATATACGTTGTAAAACAGTGTACGTATTATGTGTATTGAGATATGGTGATTTAACTTATCGATGTATATCCTGTAAGATGGAACGTTACGTACGATTATCTAATTGTGAACAGGAGCAATTCGGACTTAAAGTAAACTCGATCGTTGTACGAAGACGTTGAACTTCTCGGGATGCATGCAAGTCCAGCAGCAATCTCACTTTACGAAGTCGTCTAACTGCTACTTTAACCGCGCTACTTGCCGAACAATAAATGTCACTAATGTTTGACGGTAACTGCATGCATACAGGACAAGATTGGTTTTCTCCCGTTGGCGCTAAAAGTAACATGTAACGTGAGAAACAATAATTGTACGTGTAATTGTTGTAGATTGTAAAATACATTCACTTACACGGAATATTCGTCTCGGTGATTATTGTAGTGTTTTTTATTTCAATATTCGGTTCAATCTGTAAGAAATTGATTCCGATGAATCTTTTTCATATTTAGTTTATTTCTGTATTTTGTCCGTTTAATTTAAATACCTCTGTAGATTCTTCATCCTCCGCTTGTATAGTTGGGACAGTTTGGTTTTCCAGTGAAAATGTCGACGTTAAATCGGATAATCCATTGGTAGTTATAGCCATTTCTGTTTTGTAATCATAGGTATTTGGTTTCATATAAACTGGGACTGGTCCCTCCATTCCATCTGGAACTGCTAGCTCCTGATTGATGACGACGAAAGAGAAATTCGCCGGACTTGTATTAAATTCTTTGTATTGTTTCATAGTAGCCAGTTGATTTGGCGTTGTTTGCTCGTCGACCGGTTTCGCGCTGCTACAAATCGAAGCAATTGTGTAATTCTGAAAATATTATATTAACCATTACGATTTTTTTTTTTTTTTTTTGAAAGAGAGAGAGAGAGAGAGATTGAATAGAAATCGTCCAGACTTACAGTGAACACGGTAAGTTCCTGCTGATAGTAATCGTAAAGTCTCACGTTTGCTGGCTTGAGATGATCGACAAAATATTCCTGTATTATTTTAAACGAGATGCAAGTCTTTTGCCCAGTCAATTTATCGAAATAAATAGTAACAATATCTTGATCTTCCTCGAATCGTTTCACTTCTGCAATTTACGAATATATCTCAACTAACAGTGTACTATTGCTTGTTTCATTTATAAAAACAAGATGACTTTACTTGAAGATGGATCTAATAACGACTGAAGACTCGTTGGATCAGGTACATAGCCACTTATCATTCCAACTTCGAGTAAAGCCATGTTACTTTCCTCATCTGCCAGTTTATATCGACTACAGACTGTAATTTCTTGCAACGAACATTCGCTTCCATAAGTAACAGAACGGGCACTAACAGAAAGATCGAAAGCATCCGAACCAGTACTGTGTGGGACATTATATTTCAGATTACTCTAAAATTAGTTTAACATAATGGTTAATATAATTTGCACCGAGGAAGATATTGTTATTAATCTTATATTAAAATTACATTAAGTAAATAATTATTTATAAAATTGTTAACAAAGTCTCTATATTCTTCAATAAAAAGATAAAGACCTTTATTTTACCTGCACTAAAACACACCCTTCGCCTTGAGCAAAGATTTCTACGACAGTTGGTAGAACAGCTAAACGAATTTGCTTAAGAATTACACGGTTTTCGTTATGTAGTTTGTAGACATAATCCACCCCTTTAGCAGTGACGAGGACAGATAAATCGGTATTACCATGATGTATAGTCATAGCGTATTTTGTAAGGGCTTCCAGTCCAAGCACCGTATCCTGAGTAGACGTAAATCCACCCTCAGCGTTTCTTTGCTTTGATATCCAGCGAACAGCTTTCAAGGCTTCAATTAAATGTTCACCACCTAATTTCAGTAAAGTAAGAATCACATACGCAGTCATTTCGATGCTTAGACCAACTGAAAGTTTAGTTTTATCCTCCCACCAAACTAGATTCTATAATATAAAAAGATTTCATTCGTTAGTCATTATTTTTAAAGAATAACTCTCAAGTAAATCTCAAAAAGAATTTAAACTGAAATTTTTAATCTATTAATTACATCCGTCCATTCTCATATTTCCGAATTCATTATATATTTATTCGTACTTTGTGGCGTGTAGCAAGATTCATCAGAGATCTCATGCTGGAATTAGCTTTTGGATGCTCTAACAATGCTAATGCATATGTAGTAAGAACCATAGTATATAAATTATCGTGGCCATTAGTTATTCCCTTTTCCAAACAATTAAGAGCATTGTTAACAACAGACGGTGACAAAGGGACATTAGATTCAAGCAAAGAAATTAGGATATATGCTGTTATAGCTGACGACGAACTATCATATTCTTGGAGACCACCCTAAAATAAAATTGATTGCAAATTATTGAAACATTTGAATAGTTGAAAGTTTATATCATTGCCAATTTGACGAACCTTCATTTCTTTGTGGAAGACAGTACCTATTACTGGAAAACAACCATTCTCCAGCTGTTGCGACGTAATCCAATTAACAGATAGCTTAAGATCTTGTTCGTCGATATGAATTAAACTCGCAGCCTGGGCGAATGATTTTAATACGAATGCAGTTAGCCATATGGAACTTTTGCTATGTTGAAATGCGGAATAAGAACCATCTAGGTGTTTGAACGTTATCTCTCTTTGATATCCTACGTTCAAAAAATATGCAATTCTTTTTTTGATTTCGTAAAATACATTTCAATTAAGTACATTAATTATATATATATTTTAAAATATTCCACTCTCTCTATCGATACCTTTCTCCATGTTTCTGATAGCTTTCGCTCGAAGTTCAAAGTTATCGATTCCGATCACATCCAGGTATTTAATTACGTGGATATTTGGGACGAATCGTACCATATTTTGTTCACCGCAGCCTTTCGGTAACTGGACAAGTTTATCTAAATTCTCAAGAGCCGGACCTAAGATGTCTCCTATCAAATTTAAGTACGCTCTTCCGCTGTCTGGTATTGCGTCTTCAGGCAATGTTAATTCCCATATAAACGCGGAATCATCGCTGAAATCCTTCGGGCAAATCAACGTAGATTGTGTTTCTTCCACGGGGAAACCTTCGGGTAGAATTAGAATCGGTTTCATGATTACGTCCCTTAAACATGAATAGATCAGTTATTTATTTATTAGTAAACTTTATCGTTAAAGTTTATTTCTTTTTTTTCTAATTTCTTTTTTAGTATGCATAGCTATTTATTTATTCGTGATTACCGCGTAAATCCCACAGTCTCTGGGCCGCATGGTTCCGGGTAATCAATGTCTATGAAAGCAGCAACTGTTATGTTAACTTCTCCGATTACTCGTGGTTTCAGAATGTATTGGTGAACAATGCTATCTCGTGGTTTTACGCAAAACGAGGCGGTAGGATGTGACAAATGCAAATCAATTCCATCGACTTCCTCCATTTTGATTTTCACCTGTTGCATTAGTGAATATAACGAATTATTAAATATATCATCGAATTATGAAAGACTTTCACGTACTTACCGGTAAACTGTGATGCACGTAATTAAAAAGAGACACTTTGAAACGGATTATTTCTCCGCGTTTTATGCTGTACGGCAAGCTATAATCGAGGAAAAACAATTGGAATGCTGTTATGCTGGTCGGTGGTGCTATCCCAAGACCGTGGACCGGCGAAATACATGTTGTATATCCAACCCAATCGGTGATAGTGTGCGGAAGCGTGCGTTCTATTGTTACTTTACCTTCTTTTCTATGAAAGATAATTTAACATATAGTTTTGTTAATAAATTTTGCAGTGCGTTTATTATAATGATAAATTAATAAATATAAAAAAATTGTTGCAACTTTTAAAATATTAAAATTATAAATATTTATATATTTTTTTTTAAATAGTTCAATCATACCCGGTAGGCACCAATTCCCACAACCATGTTTCAGGAAAATATGATCTAAGTGTGGCCGTTTGAGATGGATTTTGGTCAACGTAGCCTACTCCTGGATCCATCGCCGCAGCAGCAACTGCGAACTCCGCTATTGGGAATTAAAAGTTCAGTACTTTTATATTTAATTATGTTATATTAAAATTTAAGATTACATTCATTAGAGATTACATTCATTAGTAACAAGAACGATTAATAAAGTATACTTGCCTGAATTGAACGACTTGATACTATGTGTAAATACACGGTAAAAGTCCGTGTGTTCCATATACATCCATGGGCATGGTCGTGTTTGTAATATGAGATCACTCATTACAATCACTCCAAAATCCTATGGAAATCAAAATCGTATCGTTTAGAATACCTAAGATTAAAAAGACGTGTTTTTACGTGTACGTAGAAATTTCTTACGACGAATGCTTGTACTGCGTCTACATAGTTAACTCTTTTGTTGTATATTATGTTGTACTTTGCGTTTCTCTTTTGTCGCAATTCGGCAAACTGTGGGAAATGATTAATCTCTTCGTTCATTCCTTCCGATGCCATTGCTGCACGATTCAAATTCAATATAATGAATTATATCATCATTATAACAAATTATTAGGTAATTTAGAAACGTACATTTACAATGAACCGCCGATGGGAAATGAGGTTCTGGAGTTGGATGGAATCTTCGTAACTGGTCGAAAGTTTGAGTGGCACTAATCAAATTAGATTTCGATTTACCCAGGAATAGGGTCGATTTATCTACAGCAGAAATTCCACAAAGTGATCCAGGAGCAGCTTCAACGTGATACTGTGTGGTCGATCCTGGTGTTTGAACATCAGTGTGCCAGGCAGTTTTTACTTTATTCTCAAAACAGTGGCCAACTTCGATTGTATAAGTGGTTGCAACAATTTCACCATCTGATCGTACATAATAAAGTAACAATTCCGAGACTGGAGCCATGCTTGGTGTAACTTTGACGCTCAGAGGGAACCTAAAAATTCAAATACCTATTATTAATAACTTGATCTGAAAGACGCAGAGAAAAGAGAAATATTGGAAAAATATACCTGTGTACTATAGCATTTTCTTCCGTTTTGTTGGTAGAAGATGCAATAGAACCTAATAAATTATGAAATTCGGAATAATTCAACACTGTATCCCGATTAGGCTTGTGTTTCACGTGGCCATATATTAAAATACTTCCTTTCGAATTGATCGAATAATGGAAGGAAATGGATTCGTTCATGTTAGGAGATATCGTGTACATAACGTTGAAAGAATATTTTTCGCCACACGTAATCGGTTGATTTCCTCTGGCTACTGTTAAGTAACTATCGGACGGAGAATACCAAGGGTTCACGGTAACAGATGCTGATGGTTGATTCATCAAAACCTAGGAAGAAGTTCTACGTGAGAGCTAAATTGATGAGAAATTAAAATGCAAAAATTTGTAAACTTAGGAAAAATAGAAAAGGATTAAAAAATCCTTAACGATAATTAATAGACAATATTAACAAGTTATTATTAATGCTACCTACTTTCCAACGTTGATCTGGCGAGTAATACGTTGTTGGATAATCAACAGCGGTAGCAACGAAACTTAACAAAACGATATTTTTATGCTGTGGTGGTACGACAAAATCGACGAAGCCATCAGTGGATGATATAAAATCACGACATTCTACAACATCTTTGTCCCATTCGATTTTTCCACGTACTTTCAGGCAAATTTGAATTTTTTCGTTTGGGGCAGGCGTATCGTCGTGTCGTAAAACTCGTAACTATTGTACAAAAAGCAGTACAAGTTGAATAAATAAGACAAAACTAAACTGTACGAAACTATATCTGATAATATAAATATGAGATAAAAATTCACTTTTCCATGATAAGGTAAACCGAACTTGAAGTATCTAGGTGTGTAATTTTCATATTTTAGTTTCAATGCTTCGTGCATCACCACGGTTCGACTAATTGTAGTTTCTACTACACCAGTCCCGGCTTCTGTGAATTCCGCTATAAGAACAATATTGTTCGGATCAGTTTTCCAATGCGCCAATCCAAGAACCGTTCCAGAGAGAACAAATTCTGTACAACCGTCTGGTTTATCGAGCTAAAATATTTATTTCACCCTTAATATACCGTTCTGTTTCGACGATCAAAGTGAATATGACAGGAAGCACGTACGTACTTCTGTTTCATAACGTATTGCCGGAAGATTGGGTAGTCTTCTCCAGCTTGGTGTTTGCGGAGTTAATTTTAGCAATAGATTACCTTTCACAGGTTTACCGTAACTATATCTATAATGTTAATTATTATTTAATTTTAATATTAATAATAATTCACATATCAAATTTTCTGATAAAAATATGATAATGATACTTGACGCAGATGTTCCAAGTCACGTTCTCCACATCTGCAAGGATATACTGCGGTGAATTGATAGTTATTTGGAATCTTGGTAGAACATATTTTTCTACTTCGAACTGAGTAGTGTGAATCAACTCAGGATATTGTCTTTTCTTCATTACTTTTATTCTCCACGTTCCCTGTTAGATAAATCATCTATTCAGATTATGTATGATTATTTTCTGTTTCAGATTCGGATGTATTTAGATTATTTTCTAAATAAAAGCAATAGGGCTTCAATTTTACCAAACTTGGTTCCGGAGACAAAGGAAATGTCAACTGAGCCATCCCGTTCTCCGTGCTTATGTTCGTCCATTGCGCCACCCTTACTAATGATGGACTTTCGATCCATACTTCTGGAATCTGCGAACGACAAAATTTTCATGTACCAAGCATCATAAATTTAACAAAAAATTAAAATTCTTACCGATTTTTGCCATGGTTTCAAATCATGCATAAGCGTAAGAATCCTAATTTTGACATCTTGACCAGGCTTGTAAGTTGGTTTATCGGTTTCTACGAAGGTGAGCAAAGAATCAAGCTCAATTTCTACAGCTGCTTCCGATACTACCACATAATCGGGATATTTGTCGAATTTGATTTTTAATCGAAGCCTTGCGCTACTGTAAGCAGGCGAAGGTACTGCCAATTGCAGGCATGTTTCTGTACCTAAAACAGCAAACAATTATTAATGTATGTACATATGTAATTTTTAAAAGATGATATCGGAAAAGAAACTCTGAAATTTGCGAAATAAATCTGATATTTGTAATCTTCAACGACACGTTTATTTTTTTGTTTCCTTACAACATCTTCATTTTATAATGTTTAATTATTAAATTGTTACACCAAGAAGAACTACTAATAACAGACAACTTAATTACAATTATATACATGTGTTTTGAAAATATAAAATATTTTTAACATAGGTAAACGAACAATCAATTATCGAGGCGATTAAATTTAATTTAATGCAATCTCGAGTCTTTTTATCCATCGAGTATGTTTGTTCGTCGAAGTCGGACTTTGATCGAGTTAAACGGCCAATATTCATTGTTCACCCCATGTATAACAATATAAATGGGTTTCCCATGTACATATTCTAGCGATTGCTTATTTCCTCTCCAGAGAGGGAGTCGACCAATTCAGTTCCCCCGCAGGAAGCGACGACAATTTCAATTTACAATTTGTTTAAAGAGTTCGATACGAGACGAAAACACCGACAGACATAAGGAAGAAAACGAAAAACCAAAAGAAAATAGAGGAAAAGTTTCTCAGAAGTTGGAACTTCGATTATTCCGCAGTATTTCATTTTACGTGCAGCTAAGCAATTGTAAATTAACTCTACGATAACATATTATTCAAAATATTCTCGTACTTGTAAATATTTTTCTAATTATTTCTTTTTCCTTAAGTAATAGAAACAAAAAAGTTTGATTGTTGTTGCGTAATGATCGTTATTAGCAGAATGATTTTTCCCTTTAAGCTTATAGTATAAGCTTTATATTCGTTATCACAACAAAAATGATATAATAAAAACTTTGCGAATGATAAAATTTCCTGAGTAGTAATTCTATAAAGGACAATGTTTCCATTGTTTAAAATTAAAATGAATAATAATTAAACAATAGTGTATATAGATTAATAGTTTATCAATTTTGAAGAGATGCATATATGTAATATAAATGTGTATTTAATTACGTGCATAACGTGATATGTATTTAAATGTATTTAAATGTACTTGTATATAGTCACAAAAGCATCTTATCAAAATGATACCAATATATCTATATATGGAATGTGTCAAAGGTCCAGATTGAATTATAAATCTATTCTTGCAGCGAAGCTATACTTTACTAAGAAAAAAATTAATAATGAAACACATGCGAGTAATTTTTTATTAGTCGAGTATGTAGAATTTTTTCAAAATTATCTTGCGCTTCGATTTGCAGATATTTTTTAAATGAACGTACTTACCTGTTTTTACAACAGCGCTAGTACGAGCCAATATTTGATCGTCTACCGAGGACTCTAGTTCAAGAACAACATGAGCCGGTAATTCCAAATTATGTAAAGATAAACATCCGCTTTCGGTCTCACCGGCCAACAACCTTTTTGGTGCTGTGAACACATATCCCCTAAAAACAAAATAAGATTTGCACAAATGCACAAGAAAGTACTATGAAACTTCATTGTCTGCCTTATCCTGCAACCCTTGCAGTACATCCGTATCTTTAATGACGTGCGTCGATATATTACGTAAATCAAATTTACATAATTTAAAGATCACATAAGACATCATAAGACATCATATAACACTAACTAAACAAGAATATTAATATCATTCTATAAATCAATATTCTGTTACTAACAGATGATTAATTAACAGTACTATAATTTTTTCTCTTAAACCGAATTTTTCTCCTAATTTTTCTTTTTTCTTTTTTCTTCTATAAATTATCTAGTTTCTACGAAAATTATTGCGCAATTACTCGACAAAGCAGTTCAAAACAGCACGTTTTCCTCATAAATAACTTATTGGAGTTCATTAGAATATAGAAGTTCATTGTTTTTGATTGATAATCAGCGTTTTATTTTGAATTTGAATTCGTAGAATTTAATCGACTATATTACCGATTTGGAGTCGAAGTAGCTTCGCAGTACTGTAAAAATACCACTGAATAAACAAACAGCACTATTAACACCAATTTATCCATCGTATGCATTTCTTATACTTCACACTGTTTTTAATATTTATTTTTGACAAATTATATTGACGAACATGCTTAACGAGTTTTAGCTTATACAAGATTTGGCTTATCCGTCCATTAAATTGCAAGTATCGTTTCCTATGCGATAAAGATACAAAGAACGTTTAACGACGTGCTGATACACGTCTAGCTCTGCGCTAGATGCGGACTGAAAGCACGATATTCGTTCAGTCCCTCTTATTAACCCCTTGAATCTGTAAGGAGAAGGGTTAAGCGTTTCGCTAATACTGAGTAAAATATACTGATGTGAGTAAAAATACTGAGCAAAACATACACATGAACATATGTTTAATTTTTTTATTTCCACTTTATCAAACTTTAATATACAAGCGAGACATACAATTATTAACAGAGATAAGGAATATAATAAAAAGTAACGTTTGAATTCTAGACACTATTGCTTTCCGTAATCGCTTTCAATATTTAATTAACATTTCTTTGTCGATATATTTTACGAGCTAGCTTCATCAGCAATAAGATATATTCTGTTCATTTTAAAGAATTTCGTCAACAATTATAATCTTTGACATCTCGATAACCTCCATTCTTAATTCTCTCCATTCAGTGCGTAATACGAACAGGACAAGATATATTTATAACATAAATGTAATAATAAATAATAAATACTAATATTTCTATTTCACGCTAAAATACGTTTTATTTAAGTTAATAATATATCAGAAAATATAACACTCTTAATTCAACATTAATAATGTATCAATCAGCATTTTGTCTACTACATTTTTTTAATGACCTTACTATCGGAGTGCATCTTATAATTGGGAGAAACCCCAGAAAAACCTCCTTAAATACTCGGTTGAAAAAATGTCTTAACTTCAAGTTTGCAAAATTTAAATGCAAAATATACAGTATACAGTATACAAAGTATACAAAATATATAAGGAAAAATAGAAATGATGTATTAAAACATTTTGTGTTTTCTTCGCTTTCCAAATTTATACAAACTTAAAATTAAAGTTTATACAAAATTAAAATTAAAGTTTTTTAAATTAATACCTTTTTTTTTATAAAAAGTAAAGTACGTACCGGTTGATGCGTAAAAACATATATAATTCAGTTTGAAAGGGCAAAACAGACTTTGAGATTTTTAAACATGCACCGTGTGAATCACCCCTAGGATAGGTGCCGGAACTAATTTATATTGTTATCCTTATCGCACGCTGTTACTCTCCTTGTTTACCGCGCAGATATGTCTGTCCTTGTCGCAAGCTGTTGCTCTCCTTGTCTATCGCACATATATGTCTGTCCTTGTCCCATGCTTTCGCCCTCTTTGTTTATCGCGCGTATATGTCTGTCCTTGTCGCACGCTGTTACTCTCCTTATCTACCGTACAAATATGTCTGTCCTTGTCGCACGCTAGTGCGTTCCTTGTCTAATGACGCTAGACAAGGAAAGTAATAGTGTGCGACAAGGACAGACATATCTGTACGGTAGATAAGGAGAGCAACAGCGTGCGACAAGGACAGACATAACTGTGCGATAGACAAGGAACGCAATAGCGTGCGACAAGGACAGACACACACGCGCAGTAGACAAGGAGAGCGATAGTGTGGGACAAGGACAGACATATACGCATGATAGACAAGGAGAGTCATAATGCGCGACGCTAGTATTTTAATGCCTCTAACGGCTAGCATATCCAGTCTTTCATTAGTATACCAGTTCCAAAGACACGAATATTACAAATCATAAGTGGATGCCGTTTAGCTACAGGTCAAGTGCGATGTTTAGGTTAATGATGTAGAGAACACTGCTAATAGTCTACAAAAATTGTCATCACACATATGATCAAGATCAATTCTGAAAAATAGAGAATTTGAAGATGAATACATACAAATACGCACGAAAGCTGTAGTTTTTAAATTTGTCAATCATAAGGAAGGTTAAAAAACTGCTTGTCGAATTTCCAATTTCCAAGTTTTTGTATGATAAAAGTTTAAAAATGTCCTTTTTACGCGGATCGACGAATTTTGTATGGTGTACAACTAGTGTTCTTGGAAAAGGTGCAACTGGTGCAGTTTTCCAAGGAGTGAATAAAAACAACGGGGAACCCGTTGCGGTTAAAACGTTTAATCAGTTGAGTCATATGCGACCGCACGATGTGCAAATGCGAGAATTTGAGGTCCTCAAAAAAGTAAATCATGAAAATATTGTTCAATTGTTAGCAATCGAGGAGGAGCAAGATGGTCGTGGCACAGTAATTGTTATGGAGCTTTGTACTGGAGGCAGTCTGTTCAATATTTTAGATGATCCAGAGAATACTTATGGGCTAGAAGAGACTGAATTTTTATTAGTCTTGGAACATTTGACTGCTGGAATGAAACATTTACGTGATAATAATTTAGTACATAGGGACTTAAAACCAGGTAGAATACTACGTACAAAAATATTTAAGTTTAGAAAACATGTATTTAATATAACTTTTTAATAAAGTTACAAATTATTAGGTAATATAATGAAATTCATTGCCGACGATGGTAGTACAATTTATAAACTTACTGATTTTGGTGCTGCCAGAGAACTACAAGAAGACCAACAGTTTGTATCTTTATATGGTACAGAAGAATATTTACATCCAGATATATATGAACGTGCAGTTTTACGTAAACCTGTTGGCAAAACATTTGGAGCAACTGTAGACTTATGGTCTATAGGCGTGACATTATATCATGTGGCTACAGGAAATCTACCATTTAGACCATTTGGTGGTCGAAGGAATAAAGAAACAATGTTTTATATTATTACGAAAAAAGCATCTGGCGTCATATCAGGTGTGCAAACTTCTGAAAGTGGACCTATTGAATGGAATAGAGAATTGCCACAAAATTGTCAACTAAGTGTTGGTTTAAAAAAGATTGTAACTCCATTATTGGCTGGTTTATTAGAAGTTGAACCCCAAAAAATATGGAGTTTTGAACGATTTTTTGCAGAAGTAACTGACACTCTTTGCAGAAAACGTATACATATATTTAACATACATAAAGACAATCTTATAAAAGTTTTCTTACATCCTGATGAAAAATTGACAGCACTTCAAATACATATACAAGATCAAACTGACATTGTACCTCATGCTCAGATAATTCTTTTTGGAGATACATTTTTAACAAACATTATTGAAGAATCTACTCCTGGACAAGGTTATCCAAATACGTCTGAAAGCATACCATTAATGTTATTTTCTAAAGAAAATAATAATGTTGACTTAGCTGTGGATTCAGAATTACCTAAATTTCCAGTATTTGCAAATTTAGTATCTGTTGAAAATGATGCTAGTCAAGCAAAAGTAGCTTGTTCTGTTGGCTATGTTTGTAAACGAAGAATCGACAAATTAGCATTATGTAGCAAATTGTCACAGGATGCGATTGAAGCTTTTAGTGGACTTATATCTAGAGAGCTTACAAGATTATTAGAAAAATGTCAACATTCCAAAGAGTTCACGAAAGCTATAGAAGATACAGCTGTAGCAATAGAAAGAAATGAAAATCTTGCTTGGCAAGTTTCTAGAAAATTTGGAAATCAAAATGCTTTGGAAATAAAGAATTGGAAAAAGGAATTAGATTTAAAAAGTAAAAAGCTTCTGGCTGAATTAGCACCTGCAGTAGTGCAGCTCCATCGGAGGTGATTAATTTTTGTTAATTTGTCCTTTTTATTTGTTTAATAAGAACAGTTCAAAAATATTTATATTTTTTCATAGATACGTGAAAGAAGGTAGTCTGTGTAGTGAATGGGATAATATCATTTGTGGATTATGGTGTCCATGGATCAACAAAGCAAGCGAAAAGGCAGCAACTTTAGTTGACCGTTTACGAGATGGATGGCAACATTTATTAAGGGACAGAGCTACTCGTGGTCTAACATACAACGATGAACAATTCCATGTTTTAGAACGAATAAAGGTACAGTTTTAAATATAAATATCTTTATATCATGTAAATAGAAAAGTAATACATTATAATAAAACAATATTTATTTTTAATCTTTTTCTACTTTTCACTCAGGTTACATCAACGGGTCAAAGACTAAAAAATCTTCTTGAAACATTTTGTACACCTTCTATGATAAGCCGATCTGAATGTGTTGCTGATTGGTATAAAATGGCGCAAACGGTTTTTCTACAAATTCAAATTTTAGACAAAGATGTAGATAACTATGAACACATGTTAGAAACATATTCTTATCGTTTGTCCCACGAAAGTAAGGAACGTTACGAAAATTTCTTACATTTAATAGACAGATTTCCTGAAAAACTAAAAACTATTGAAAAAACTAATTTACCTGCCCAAGAAAGTACAAAAAAATGGAAGAACATTTGCGTCATGCAAGAACGAATTGCAATGATTCTGCATAAGAATGATTTACTTATAGATCAACTTGATCATTTATCAATACTTGACACTCTAGAGAATATAGATAATTCTTAATTTTTATTTTTTTGATAAGAAAAAGACTGATAGTATACGTGTATATAATAAATATAGGAAAAGAATAATATAAAATTTCTTTTATGGACTACATTTTAATATGTCTTTGACCAAAATCACAGTTTTTTCTTTTTTTCAAAGAAGATATTATGAATTCCGATATACTGTGAATAGTAATATATTTAATTTATTTTCTGGTTTGATGTATTTGTATATACGAAATCAATAAATATGAATTGTAAAATTAGCTGTATATATTAAATACTATTAAAAAATAATTTATTTTAATAATAAATCTTATAATATTTAATAATTTTGCAATAAAAAGAAAAATGTCATAAATGCGTAGGTTTCTTTTGATAAGTACAGTCATTTAGTAAAAAAGTTTAAAAGTATATATGTATCAGTGTGCAATTTACTTTTATATAAATTACTATTTGTAATTATATAAAATTTAATATTATAAAAATGTTATTTATATATCTGCATGATTTGCATTCTTTTCTGTTAAATTTGTCAATCGTTGTTTATGTTTTTGTTCTTTATGTCGTTCTTGAATAATGTGAAAATGTTTTAATAACTCAGAAAAATCAAATGCATCTTTAAAGGGTTTTGGATTTGATACTGTTTTAGGTACAGATTTTGTTGTTGGTGGAATGGCTGCTAAACGTCTTTGTAGAGTTGCATATGCTTCGCTTTGAGGAAGAATCATGAGTAGACCATAAAGTGCATATATTAAAGCATCATTTTCTTCTCTTCCTAGAAGTTGTAGTCTCAAATCTAAAATGCATTATATTTTTGTAAATATGATTTAAGTACTGTAATAATTCAGTGTACTTACAAGTAAATATTGGAGATTCGATTAATTGTACCAATTTATCTATTTCAGTGAGAAATTCCACAGTTACCTCTATATTTTCACTATATTTATTTTAAGTTAAGAAATATTAAATTATAAAAAATTAATATTGAAAGATGACATAATACACAATAATAAAGGATACAATGATCGAATAATATTGCATGCATGTTCATAATGTTGCGATAAAAGACATAGAGCTACAGTTGCAACAGGATTATGACACCATGATACATATAAACATTTAAACAATTCGCAACTTTCCTATAACAATACACGTAATTTAAAGTAATAATTAATATATTAATATATAAGTATAATATATAACACATATAAAAAATACTTACTAAAGAATCTAAATCTTTAAGTTTATTGCGCAAATCAAATAATTCTGAACTTGTTAATAGTATAACATTTAAAGTTTGAATCATTGTACATGCAAAACTTAAATTTGGTTCCTCCATCAATATTTTTGCTAATGTTTTATAAATATCTTCAGCACTTAATAATACGCATAATTCTCTAATAATAAAAGCCCCTCTTTCTTCTAGTAAATGTCTGTCTGTTGAAAATATTCTTAACAAATTTACAATAAATTTTGTAAAATATTTGTTTTGCATTTCTGCATTTGAGTTCATAATAGCTGCTTCAGGCGATTTTGAGCTAATTATTTCAGCCATTACAACTAATGTTTGCTGCACTACTTCATCTGAATTATCACTTAAAGACTTCATTAAAATTGGGAACAAATTTTCAATATGATTAAACATTTTATGTGGAATATTTATGAATAAATGGTGAATCCACTTTAAAACAGCAACTTTTGTTTGGACTGACATATACATTAAGTGTTTTGTTAATACTTCAACAACGCTAGATAAATCTAAACTTTCAGCTAAGGAACAAGTTTGACTAGAATCTGAAAAAAATCAATTCTTTTTGTTGTTACTATTTTTTAAGTATATTAGAATATTAAAAATTTTACCTCTCTCACTGTGAGCGATTTCATCAGTATTATGTACAATTTCTTTATTTTCCATAGTTATTAATTTCATTAAATTCATATTTACTTGTGTTGCAGTTTCTTTAATATTTTTTCTAGTATCTCCATCATATGCTAAACAGGGTAATACTGCTATAAGAATACCAGACATATAAGGAAGCATGAGAGGACCTGATAATTGTACAAATTCCTTAATCCATGTAATTGCTGTTAATTGCAATAATTCATCTGTACTTTGAGCATGTGTAATTAAGATATTTATCATTCCTGGAAAATCTACTCTTCCAGGGTTAGCCTTTATACTTCTTAAAAATTCACAGAGAACTGTATCTGTAACTTTCTTAATTTCTGGTATTGGATCCTCTAATATTCTAAATAAACCATCAAGAATTTCAGGTAGAAATATAATAAAATCCATGTTGGGTACAGCATCTAACACAGATACCCATGCTATCACGAATTGCCTGCCAAATGGGTTTTTTGTATAAATGCGTTCTCGTAATAAAGGCATGAATCCAACTAAATCAAATAGACCACTTTCCGTTACAATATCCTGAAATGATGTTTAAGATAAGTAATAGTACTTCATATTATATAAATCCTATATCTTACAATTCTGAATTACCTTCATTAGTCTATCAAGCAGCTCAGTAGCATTTTTTACATTTTGTTCTGAATCACATGCCAATTTGCTAAGAGCTGCAAAAATATCTGTAAACTGTGGCAATACAGCACCTCTTGCCACTTTCACTACATTATATAAACTTTCACAAGCATAATATCTTACACGTAAATCAGAATCACAGAAACAAGCTAAAATAGGATGTATTAAATCCTCTATATATTGGCCAGTATCTTTTCCCAATCCTACTGCTATTGCTGCAAGGCCTATTAAACCACCTTTTCGTGTGTGTGGATTTTGTGATGTAGCAAGATCCTGACCCAATACTTTTAACAATCGTTTGATTTGAACGGTATTGTTATGTGCAGCAAATTCTTTCACCATTCTGGAATAAAATATAATAATAAATAATAAATGTCAAGAATGAATAATATTGTAAATAAGTAAAAATGGGAACATAGTAAACAAGATAACCTTACTTTTCTACTTCTAAAGCAGCTGCTTTTCGTTTCTCATAAAGTTTGTCATTAAGAGAACGTACACAAGCAGCACTAAGTGGCGCGTAATCTCTTTCGGACATCATTTTTTAATGTCACGTTTTAAATTACAAAACGACACATTAAAATTATTCAAGCAAGTGACAGTTGCTTCCGTATTGTTCCGGTGTTAAATCTCCATTTGATGTCAGTCATAGTCATCACTATTCGCGCATGCGTGTCATACACAAGTATCTCGTATAGTACATGTGTCATATATTTATATTTATATCTATTTATATATATCTATTTCCGGGAAATAAAATTGGCTTATTCAAAGAAGAATCACATAGAAAAATGTCACAAAGTAGTTTTCAAAAATTAGAAAAAAATGACATCGAATTCGAATGTGTAAAATAATGTCAATAAAACACTACCACCACATGGCGGTGAAATGATAGAACTAATTGCTATTACTATCCTTGTTACACATTATAGTTATCTTTGTTTAGAAAGTGCTGCCATCTAAGTGCGCTATCTATGAATCGGCGCACATAGATAAATTCTTATTTGTAAAAAAAAACTAATTAAGCAGATTAATTTGTCAATTTCTATAATTGTGTTCTCAAAATTAAACACTAAACTTTCTTTTTACGTTCCATTTCATTATGCATGTATAAAAATTTGGAAATTCTGTTTAATAAATCAAAACATTTGTCCAAATAATATTAATTTCTTATAAATTACATTATGTCCATAAGAAATTAATGGGAAATGAAAGAACATTGTATTTTAGATCTAATCTTGTCTTTTCTGTTCTATTATATACTAAATCGATGATAAAGCTTGAAATGATAGATTGTCATTGAACAGTACATCTATGACATATTTTGTTTGTGGCATAATGTTTTGAAAGATTAGATTTCCTGTGATTTTGTTGTTATTGTTGTTAGTGGAAGCAATTTAAAATTCTGTGATCTTTACAAGTTTTTCTATTTTTATATAGATATATATTGAAAGACATAAAAAGCTGTCTTATTTGTACTGTTTACATATGACTTTATATATTAATAGCAAAAATGGAACAGCTGCAGACTGCGTTGACAGCAATTAAGGTATTGCGCTCAAGTGTTGGCCAAGTTTTTGACTCTTTAGGAAACGGATTGCGTGCTGATCATGGAGAAGAAAATAAAGAAAATAAATATTTGCTTGAATTGCAAGAACTTTTAACGACAGTCAATGTCAATCTAAGGTATTTAGTTTTTAATGATATATTTACTACTTATTTATATATCATATTAAACAGTTTTTTGTATCTAGAGATGTTGAACAAGCTGTAAGCAGTTTGAATCCACCACCAGGGCCATTTAATTTAGCAAGTACAACATATCTTAGTCAAGAAACTACACAGGAAAGACAAGCATTGTATAGTACATTAGTCAATAGTTACAAATGGACAGATAAAGTTCATGAATACAGCAATGTTGCTCAAGCGTTACTTAGTCAGAATTCTTTGAAAAGATCTTATAATAGCACTAGCAGAGCAAAAAGAGGTAGAATTCAAACAAGTACTCATAATGTTCCTCAACAGTAAGTTAAATTGTTTTGATGATATAGTCATGAGTAACATAGTTTAAATTGTAACTTATTGATTAATATTGTTAAGATTAATATGTATTCTATTTCCTTTATAGACAAGTTGACACATTAATAGCCACATTTGATAGACTTTTTAATGACATGACAGTATCTATATCTCGACCATTTGCGTCAAATGCATTATTACATGTTACACTAGGACATGTTTTGAAAGGAGTCATAGCATTTAAAGGTTTAATGATTGAATGGGTTGTAGTTAAAGGTTATGGAGAAACTATGGATTTATGGACAGAATCTAGACACAAAGTTTTCAGAAAAGTAACAGAAAATGCTCATGCTGCAATGTTACATTTTTATTCTCCTACATTACCTGAATTAGCTGTTAGATCATTTATGGTAAGGAAATAATAGGAATAATAGGAATAATTCGAAGATTTAAATTTTATTAAATCTGCTAAATCTTGTTATTTTTGTAGACTTGGTTCCATAGTTTAAATAACTTATTTAGTGATCCATGCAAGCGTTGTGGTTTGCATTTACATAGTGCTTTACCACCAACATGGAGAGATTTTCGAACTTTGGAATCCTATCATCAGGAATGTAAACCATAAGTGTTCATAGTAAAATTTCAAATTGTACAAATAATCTTTTCTAAAATATATTTAATTGCATTAAAAAAGAATAATCTCTGCGATTTGTATACATTTTTCCTTATCTAAGTAATTAAAAACACTGATATTACTTAGTAAATATTTTTATTTGTAGATTTTAAAAGATGTTGTATATGATTTTTTTCACTTAAATTTATCTGTTCAGCTTAATACATTAATCATAAGTAATTAAAATATTATAGACAATTGCTACGCATATATACAGTTGCAAATAAAACCATGTTTGCAATATTATAGTATATGTTCGTATACAATAATACAAACTTAAAACAATATTGCATGAATTGAAAACAATTAAAATATCTTTCTAGAAAATATGAAGCGGTTTCTCCTTAAAAAATATTTATACTATAAATAAATATAAAATTAAAGTTTAATTTAACAATATTAAAGATAAAATATTGTGTTTGTAATCTACTAAAAATTTACATATTTTAAAAATTAAATATTAATTTTTTTTTTGTTAAATATCCGTGACAAAATTTTAAATAAAATAAAACAAAGTACAATTTTTATTTATGAAATAAATAGAAAAAAAGAATCATATCAATAAGTAGAATTTCTACCAGAGAAACTTTTTCGTGTTAAGGTTTACTTATAATATACAAATGAGCAGGCATAAATTTTTTCTTGTCTGGAATATAATAGCTTTGCAATCGATGGTTTTTTCTTTTATCTGTATCCTACGTATGTATATCATTCTTAATATTATTACATGCTATTTAGTTTTACATAATTCTAATTAATATTATGTAAATATAATTACGTTATAAGTACTTTTCACATAACTGTACACATTCACATTTGGAATATTGGCGCTCCTCGTGGAGTGCAAGTCGTTTAAGTGGCAGTGAACTTATTTTACAAATCGTTATTCTGATCACTTTGCTGGACTGTTCCAATTTTTTTTTAAATCTTTCTTTAAGGCTCTATAAATGTTGCAATACTCAATGAATTTAATATCATATCATTGACTCGAAACTATATATGCAATCATAATTGATTTTGTTATCAAAGTTATCGTGATGAGTGCGGAATAAGTCCTCGCATAAAGGTTGTCATTCATATATAAGTATATATATATATGTGTATATATATATATTTATATGTATATTATTATTATATTATTATACAGTTTTAGAAACGAGTTATTTATTATATCTTTACGTGTGAATGAATGATAGTGAAATTAATTTTCTGATACGAAGTATTTTTTTTTCTTTTTCTTTGAAAGCACTTTGAACACCTACAAATTACTTTAGACCTTCAAAAACAAGAGAAATGTCTCGTGTTTTACGGAATTCATATGTATACATGTGGCATAACTGCATTTCATTATTATAATTATCTAATGACATTAATTGTAATTTTCATTGTAACGAAAGTAGAAAAATCGTTCATAGATTATCTTTTGTTTCTTTTTAGATAATTCTGTGTTTGCTTCGAAATGTTCAGTGAACATATATCACAGCATGCCTTTTCTCAATAGGACAACAAAGAAAATCATAAGTTGACATTTCATAAACACAGTCAAACTTGAGTTCACATCTAATGATTTCGGGTAGTTCCTCTCGCTAATTTACAAATAGCTTAACAAATTTCAAAGACGTGAAAAGTAAAATCTTCTCGTATATCCTAAAATAATTTTTCTAACACGATACAGAATTTTCTTTCGAATTCGACTCATCGACCTCATCGTTCAGATGCATAGTTAGTTTGAGTCGAAGTAATTGCAACTACGGTTATGTATAGTTATCGTGTTTAAGCTTGTAATGATTTTAAAAAATGGATATGCTACCAGCACTCGGTTCGCGATTATTGTACAGCCATAACACGAGTGGGAAACGTACAATTCATTTCTGTTCAACATATATGTACGACGTATTAACGAAGTTAGCGATCGTTATCATTAGCCCGTTACAATGTGCTACTATAAACTAGTAGCTATGTATATATGTATGTATAATCTCTAGCCTAAGTATTCATAATCAATAGTTGGAATTCTGACAATACTCTAATGCAAGAAAATCTACTTTAGCATATTTTCAGTTTAATAGCTTTATTGCCTTTCTCACTGATTCTGTATGATTTGGACAGCTTATAATTAAAAGTTTTTCTTTTATTTTGTTTTTTTTTTTCATTAAATTATAACATACAATTTACTGCTCACGATGTTATTTATTTATTTATTCATTTTTCATTCTATTCTAGGTACCATATCGCGAGTATACCGCGACATTTAAATAGCAAACAGATTGGAGATTATTTAATTTGTGTACAAGCTAACGCGAAAGAGGCATTACCAATGATGTCAGTATATTCTTCGGTGCTTATTTTTCTATTTCTGAATTTGTATGTAAGAATTAAAAAAGGAACATAATCTACATATTTATAGATTCCAATCCGTATTACGTACAAATACGAAAATGAACAAAAAGTAATTTAAAGTAATCATTTGATTTTTCTGTAATTAAAAACTATGCCATTTTATGTCATTGGTTAAGATTCAATGAATAGCGTCCAATGAAATCTTTGAGAAAACAAAATTTTAAAAGTTGTTTGTTCTACAACAAAGAGATGGCGCTTGAAACAGTATAATATGTATAATGCATCCGGTCAATGTTTATCTCAGTTCGATTAAAACGATCGGTTGAGATGTTCGTGTCAATCGACTTTGAATACGTATATCGCTCGAACGATATAATTAATTTTCGTGTAACACTATTTTGAATAGGGAGTTGAATATACTATATTGAATAGTATAGGATTATCATACATCTTTTTATGCAACGACATTATGGTAAGTACCATAGAAGTATACAGTATATACATGTATATACATACAGGGGAAGTTTCTTTTCCCAAAGAGTTTGCATAATATCAAACGTGACGTGCATTTTGCTGTAAAATATTAAACGACAAAAGGTAGTAAGAAAAGGCATGCCTACGAGGTTTCGTAGAACTTTTTTTCCGTTCAAACGAAAAGGTTTGACATTTCACTAATGATTTAATTAATGATTTAAAATTTGTTAGTCAAAGCTTGTTTTGAATTTAATTTTTATTTCGTATTAATATTAATCTTTGTCTCGTAAAAAATTTGTGTTGGTGTTATTAATTTTAGTTTTAAAACAATTGGTTATCGAAATGAAGTAGCGCATGCGCGTAATTCAAAGCTTACTATCGCAATGACCAACACCCCGTTCGTTTGTACCACCATGCCCTCGTAATTTTATAAGATAAAATGATTGATCGACTTGTAAATGTTGTTTTTATGAGGCACCGTATAAGAACGACGTTATCTTAGTTAACGTTTTTTAAATACTGCGACTGTTAACGCGATAAACCGTATTTCAATTCAATACTGACTAAATAATAATTTGGTCGATTCCAGATCCGAAATTTGTTCCTAACTTCAGCCGTAAAATTCATCGAATTCAATTTATCAACAAACACATAACCGCATAATCATATTACAGTGCAACGACTTATAAAGACGACAGTGATACAAAATGACATATAATTCTAATAAATCCTATGAAATTAACAATATAAAAGTGAAGTATATATATATATATATATATGTATATGTATATGTATATATAGATATACACCTTTTCTTCTGGGGTTTCGTTAAACGATTCGTCGCATCTAGCAATTATATGTTCTATATTCTTCGATGTCGCACGAAGTTCAAATGCATTTTATTTTTAGTGATCACGATCCAACTTCTTTTTCTTTTTTTTCTCTTTTTTCTCTCTTTTTTTTCTATCTTTCAAACGTATGTATGTCTAGGCACAATCACTTTCGCAACATTTCGTTAGATTTTTTTTTTTCGAAAGGTCTTCGTTACCTCGTCCTCGTCGTTTCACGTTTCGGCAAAGACTCTCGCATGTCATATCGAACGCTGCGTTAGATCCACCTACTAAAATCCTCGGCGAGTCAATTTAACATTTCGATCACCCATTTTCACTTACTATCGTTCTATTCTGTTCGGTAAATTGTAACTAGCAAGTTCTGCGAAATCGTATCGTGTTTCGTTCCTCTATATTCAACCATACATATTCAGTATGAAGGTTAATTTCACGTGCCAACAATAACCCGACACCCGAACTAAGCCGGTTCGTTTAAATTCCGTGCTAAAGCATCCGCGATCGACTTCGTTCTATTCGATACCGGGGATACCGGGGACAATCAACAGGTGATCTTCGTTTTTAATCTCTTCGTTCGTCGGATCAAGCATGATTGCATGATACGTTACTCTCGAAATTCTCCGTGACACTCCAGCCGATAGTGGTCGCGTTCACTGCTCGACGTAAACTATTCCGCAAGAAAGCCGCGCAGGCCTTGCTCCTCTCCGTGATGATCTCGTATAGTTGATTCTCCAATGTGAGGCTGTTGGTGGTGAACAGTAGCGGCAGTGGGATTGACGTGTTCATGATCACTAGATTACCAATATTAAGAGGAGCTGTTTCCCATTGTCAGACACCGCTGTTCGGAAAGCGTGGCGGGGGAAGCGGGGGCGGTGGTCTCTCCGGTTGAGCGGGTGCGCCGGAAGATCGCTCTGATCCAGCTGCAAACACAACTGTTCACCAACATTAATCAGATGTACATTTTCTTTTTCATTCACGTTTGCAATACTTGTTACACTACTCTTGGCATTCATCTACCAAACCGTTTCAATTTAGATAGACGACAAACAGCAAGCTTCTACGATTCTTTGTAGAGAGAAACTGTCGAAAGATACCGAGCTGTCTTTTTTCTTTTTTCTTTTTCTTTTTTTTTTTTTTAGCAATGTCCCTTCGAATCGTTTGTATTCAGGCATTAAATCGTTTTCTAGGTAGTTCCCAATTTATATTCAGATGAAGTAACCTCGTTATTGAAGTTTCAATTTTATTACCATATTCTTTCTTTTTATGATGGCGAATGTGATTTTGCTGAGTGAGTTTCATACGTTGATGTATTATTACATGCTTGAGTATTTTTTTTCATAATTAATTTGCAGAAAATTAATTATATAAGAACGTGTTCTTGTATTTTAATCAAAAATTTGTTTAGATGTTTTTTCGATTTACTGAAGTTTTTGTCGTCAGCATCCTGGAAATATGACGTAAAGATAATTCGTTACTAGAAAAATATTAAAAAATAATTTTATTTTCAATGGTTAATATTTATCATTCGAATCCTGAAATAGGTATGTTAAAAAAAATACCTGAAAAACACAACATTATAATTACAAGCATTTGTGTCATGTGCTCGTGAATATTAATTCGTGTATTATAAATGTTCCATTCGAAATGATGATGTTTGAAAGACATAATAACTTCATCACGCAGATGCTATGTTACTTGTTTTAGTAAAATTGTTGTCTCTTTGGTCATTAGAAAAATTGCGGCTTTTACGAGTATAGTTATCTTTTAGCATCTCATCACGGAAACAAGCTCGAGGATGAGAAAATTTCGAAAGAAAAATGCGGCAGAATTTTCTTTCCTCTTTTTTTTTTTTTTAAATCTAAATGAGGTAAATTACATTCATGCGAACATGCCCATTACACCATTCATGCTCCAACTACGATAGTATTGAAAAAATTCGGTTTTACAGTTTCATATAAAAAATAATGATAATGTGATATATATAATTTGTTTTAAAATCTTGTAAGTTTAACATTCATATGATTTCTCTTGTTTTTTTTTTTTTTTTTTTTTTTTTTTTTT